>NC_053022.1:358169381-358440178 GCF_003073215.2 Triticum urartu
CACCGGCAAGGGGAAGCAGGGGCGAGGCCAGGTGCAGTGGTGGCCGGCGGAGAGGCGGGGCCGCAAGGGCCACCGCAGGCGCGGCGGGCGCTAGGGAGGCGCAGCGGCAGCAGCGGTGCGCGGCCACGGCGGGGCTCGCGCGGTCGCGGTCGAGGGATAGGGGAGAGGGAGGGGGTTTGCTCACTTCGGAGAGTAAGGTCTGGGCAACGGGGCGCGGGGAGCGACTCGGGGAGGAGGACGAGGAGGTCCGGCGTGGGGAGGAGATCCGGCGAGGTCGACGAGGCGACGGGGATTTGGGGAAGACGGTGAGGGGCTCCGGCGACGCGGTCCTCGTGCGGCGGGGCGAGGTAGCTCCGGGCGAGGTCCCGCGTCAGCGTGGTCGTGGACGGGCGGCGGGGCGCTGGTGGGGCGACAGGAGGGGGCCGGCTCTGCGAGGGGGGATGACGGCGATGTGGAGGCGGCGCTGGGGCGATGGGATCGGGGGGTTGCCCCGATCCAGATCGGGGAAGGGCGAGAGGGAGGAGTGGGAGAGAATGGGGGCGACATGGGGGTGGGGTTAGGGTTTCAGGGGGATAAGGTGGAGTGGGAGGGTCCGGCCGGGCCAGTGGGCTGGTCTGGCGGCCCATCGGCCTGTCGGGCCGAGGCCCAGATGGGGGTTTCCTTCCGTCTTTTTTTTGTTTTACCTTTTGTCTTTTCTTTTTATTTATTCTTTTCTATTTTAATTCATTTAAAAGCATCTAGGCTTTTTATAAAAATGCGTTTACTTCACCATAATTACCGATGCAATAATAGACATAGCCCAAACATTTTATTTTTAATATTTGAAAACTTTTATTGTCGACTTTAAATTTAAGTTAGAATTTGACGCGGTTTCGAATTATCCCGAGATTAGTAACAGTAATCGCAGATGTCACGGCATCATTAGGAGAGTTTTACTGTAGCCAAATTATCCGGGCGTTACAAGGTACTAAGTTCATGATTAATTAAATTTTAATTAATCAAATTACTTAAGAACTCCCACTTAGATAGACATCTCTCTAATCACCTAAGTGATCACGTGATCCATATCAACTAAACCATGTCCAATCATCACGTGAGATGGAGTAGTTTTCAATGGTGAACATCACTATGTTGATCATATCTACTATATGATTCACGCTCGACCTTACAATCTCAGCGTTCCGAGGCCATATCTGCATATGCTAGGCTCGTCAAGTTTAACCCGAGTATTCTGCGCGTGCAAAACTGGCTTGCACCCATTGTATGTGAACGTAGAGCTTATCACACCCAATCATCACGTGATGTCTCGGCACGACGAACTGTAGCAACGGTGCATATTGATACGTCTCCAACGTATCTATAATTTTTGATTGCTCCATGCTATATTATCTATTGTTTTGGACTATATTGGGCTTTATTTTCCACTTTTATATTATTTTTGGGACTAACCTATTAACCAGAGGCCCAGCCCAGAATTATTGTTTTTTGCCTATTTCAGTTTTTCGGAGAAACAGAATATCAAACGGAGTCCAAACGGAATGAAACCTTCGCAAACGTGATTTTCTCATCAGATAAGATCCAGGAGACTTGGACCCTCCGTCAAGAAAGCCACGAGGGGGTCACGAGGGTGGAGGGCGCCCCCCCTAGGGCGCGCCCCTGCCTCGCGGGCCCCTCGAAGCTCCACCGACGTACTTCTTCCTCCTATATATACCTACGTACCCCCAAACGATCGGGGACGGAGCCAAAAACCTAATTCCACTGCCACAACTTTCTGTATCCACGAGATCCCATCTTGGGGCCTGTTCCGGAGCTCCGCCGGAGGGGGCATCGATCACGAAGGGCTTCTACATCATCATCCAAGCCCCTCCGATGAAGTGTGAGTAGTTTATTTCAGACCTACGGGTCCATAGTTAGTAGCTAGATGGCTTCTTCTCTCTTTTTGGATCTCAATACAATGTTCTCCCCCTCTCTCGTGGAGATCTATTCGATGTAATCTTCTTTTTGCGGTGTGTTTGTTGAGACCGATGAATTATGGGTTTATGATCAAGTCTATCTATGAAGAATATTTGAATCTTATATGAATTCTTTTATGTATGATTGGTTATCTTTGCAAGTCTCTTCGAATTATCAGTTTGGTTTGGCCTACTAGATTGGTTTTTCTTGCCATGGGAGAAGTGCTTAGCTTTGGGTTCGATCTTGCGGTGTCCTTTCCCAGTGACAGAAGGGGCAGCAAGACACGTATTGTATTGTTGCCATCGAGGATAACAAGACGGGGTTTATATCATATTGCATGAGTTTATCCCTCTACATCATGTCATCTTACTTAAAGCATTACTCTGTTCTTATGAACTTAATACTCTAGATGCATGCTGGATAGCGGTCGATGAGTGGAGTAATAGTAGTAGATCCAGGAAGGAGTCGGTCTACTTGTCTCAGACGTGATGCCTATATACATGATCATACCTAGATATTCTCATAACTATGCTCAATTCTGCCAATTGCTCAACAGTAATTTGTTCACCCACCGTAGAATACTTATGCTCTTGAGAGAAGCCACTAGTGAAACCTATGCCCCCCGGGTCTCTTTCTCATCATATCAATCTCCATCACTTTACTATTGCTTTGCTTTTACTTTGCCTTTTACTTTTCACTTTGCATCTCTATACCAAAAATACCAAAAATATTATTTATCATCTCTATTAGATCTCACTTTCGTAAGTGACCGTGAAGGGATTGACAACCCCTAAGCGCGTTGGTTGCGTTGAGCTATTGTTTCTGTGTAGGTACGAGGGACTCGCGCGTAGCCTCCTACTGGATTGATACCTTGGTTCTCAAAAACTGAGGGAAATACTTACGCTACTTTGCTGCATCATCCTCTCCTCTTCGGGGAAATCCAAAGCAGTGCTCAAGAGGTAGCAAGAAGAATTTCTGGCGCCGTTGCCGGGGAGTCTGCGCAAAAGTCAACATACCAAGTACCCATCACAATCCCTATCTCCCGCATTACATTATTTTCCATTTGCCTCTCGTTTTCCTCTCCCCCACTTCACCCTTGCCGTTTTATTCGCTCTCTCTCTCTCTATCCTCCCTCTCTATTTGCCTCTTTTTGCCCGTTTTCTTTTTGTTTGCTCGTGTGTTAGTTTGCTAGCTTGTCGTTATGTCAAGTCCTTTACCTTCTGCCTCTATGTCTGAAATTGGGGAAATTATTGTCGATATGGACAATAATAATATCATGAAAAATTCTAATGCTCCTGCTAAAGAACCTACCATCTTTCATACAAAAAAGTTCCGTGTTGGTAGTGGTAATATTATTGGAAAATGAGTTATTCAAGATTTCTTTACTTGTGACGGTGCTTTACCTTCTATGGGTAGTTCTATCCTTCACAGAACTAGTAGTCTTGCGGACGCTATTGCCATGCTTGTAGTTGAACTTGAAAGACAATTCATGCACATGCATCCTTCCATACAAAGGATTTTTCTGGAATTTTCTAATATTGAGCATTCTTCTGTTAAGCGTGCCACTACTATATTTTTGGCTCATGAGTTTAGATTCATAATAAAAGAAGCCAAAAAAATCTTTGCGCATTATAGGGTGGACGCTTGCCGTCCTCCCATAGAGGATATCCTCTTTGATCAAGAAGAAATAATGCGTTTTCAATCTCTAGACTATGTTGCTTTCAATGAAAATCTTAGAAAAAGGGTTCCTACCAATGTTTTAGTTGATAGAATTTCTGAACTTAATGATGATTTGGCTATTCGAAATAATGAACTAGGATATTCTCTTGAATATAGGCTCACAAAGTTCTGTCAAAAGAATGCTTATAATGATGAATTGGTTGTGCATTATGAAGGAGCAAAGGAGGAACCTATACCTCCCAAGGTTGATCTTGGGGACTTTTGTCCCGTTAAATTTAGCCCTTTTGATTACTTTTTCTTGCCTCAAAGAAAAATTTCTGCCGAACATAGAGAATATGAAATGAGTTTTAATAATCTATCTTACTATTATGGCAATACCTAGATCTATTCTTGCTTGTTATGCCTAGCTAGGGGCGTTAAACGATAGCGCTTGTTGGGAGGCAACCCAATTTTATTTTTATTCCTTGATTTTTGCTCCTGTTTAGTAATAAATAAATTATTTATACTCTGTTTTGGTTGTGTTTTTGTGTTTAATTAGTGTTTGTGCCAAGTAGAACTGTTGGGAAGACTTGGGGAAAGTCTTGTTGAACTTGCTGTAAAAAACAGAAACTTTAGCGCTCACGAGAACTGCTGTCATTTTTATTTGGAAAGTGATATTTAGTTAATTCTTTTTGCATATGATTAATAGATAAATTACTCACGTCCATCAATTTATTTTATAATTTTTGAGGTTCCAGAGCTTGCGCTAGCTAAAGATTACTACAGACTGTTCTGTTTTTGACAGGTTCTGTTTTTCATGTGTTGTTTGCTTATTTTGATGAATCTATGGCTAGTAAAATAGTTTATAATCCATAGAGAAGTTGGAATAAAGTAGGTTTCACACCAATATAAATAAAGAATGAGTTCATTACAGTACCTTGAAGTGTTCTTTTGTTTTCTTTCACTAACGGAGCTCACAAGATTTTCTACTTTAAGTTTTGTGTTGTGAAGTTTTCAAGTTTTGGGTAAAGATTTGATGGATTATGGAACAAGGAGTGGCAAGAGCCTAAGATTGGGGATGCCCATGGCACCCCCAAGATAATCTAAGGACACCTAAAAGCCAAAGCTTGGGGATGCCCCGGAAGGCATCCCCTCTTTCGTCTACTTCTATCGGTAACTTTACTTGGAGCTATATTTTTATTCACCACATGATATGTCTTTTGCTTGGAGCGTATTTTATGTTTGAGTCTTTTCTTGTTAGTCTACCACAATCATCCTTGATGTACACACCTTTTGAGAGAGCCATACATGATTTGGAATTTGATAGAATACTCTATGTGCTTCACTTATATCTTTTGAGCTTTATAGTTTTGCTCTAGTGCTTCACTTATATCTTTTAGAGCACGGTGGTGGATTTGTTTTATAGAAACTATTGATCTCTCATGCTTCACTTAGATTATTTTGAGAGTCTTAATAGAATGGTAATTTGCTTAAAATCCTAATATGCTTGGTATGCAAGATTAATAATAAAACTTTCTTATGAGTGTGTTGAATACTAAGAAAAGTTTGATGCTTGATGATTGTTTTGAGATATGGAGGTAATAATATCAAAGTCATGCTAGTTGAGTAGTTGTGAAATGGAGAAATACTTGTGTTGAAGTTTGCAAGTCCCGTAGCATGCACGTATGGTAAACGTTATGCAACAAATTTGAAACATGAGGTGTTATTTGATTGTCTTCCTTATGAGTGGCGGTCGGGGATGAGCGATGGTCTTTTCCTACCAATCTATCCCCCTAGGAGCATGCGCGTAGTACCGAGGTTTTTGTTGACTCGTAGATTTTTGCAGTAAGTATGTGAGTTCTTTATGACTAATTTTGAGTCCATGGATTATACGCACTCTCACCCTTCCATCCTTGCTGGCCTCTTCGGTACCGTGCATTGCCCTTTCTCACATTGAGAGTTGGCGCAAACTTCGCCGGTGCATCCAAACCCCGTGATATGATACACTCTTTCACACATAAACCTCCTTATATCTTCCTCAAAACAGCCACCATACCTACCTATTATGGCATTTCCATAGCCATTCCGAGATATATTGCTATGCAACTTTCCATCATTCCGTTCATCATGACACATTCATCATTATCATATTGCTTAGCATGATCATGTAGTTGACATAATATTTGTGGCAAAGCCACCGTTCATAATTCTTTCATCCATGTCACTCTTGGTTCATTGCATATCCCGGTATACCGCCGGAGGCATTCATATAGAGTCATCTTTGTTCTAGTATTGAGTTGTAATCATTGAGTTGTAAATAAATAAAAGTGTGATGACCATCATTATTAGAGCATTGTCCCAAGTGAGGAATAAAAAAGGCCATAAAAAGAGAAGGCCCAAAAAAGAGAAAGGCCATAAAAAAGAAAAGGCCCAAAAAATGGGAGAAAAAGATAGAAGGGACAATGTTACTATCCTTTTACCACACTTGTGCTTCAAAGTAGCACCATGATCTTCATAGTAGAGAGTCTCTCATGTTATCACTTTCATATACTAGTGGAAATTTTTCATTATAGAACTTGGCTTGTATATTCCAACAATGGGCCTCCTCAAGTGCCCTAGGTCTTCGTGAGCAAGCAAGTTGGATGCACACCCACTAGTTTCTTTTGTTGAGCTTTCATACATTTATAGCTCTAGTGCATCCGTTGCATGGCAATCCCTGTTGGGGAACGTAGCAGAAATTCAAAATTTTCCTACGTGTCACCAAGATCTATCTATGGAGAGACCAACAACGAGGGGAAGGAGAGTGCATCTACATACCCTTGTAGATCGCTAAGCGGAAGCATTCAAGTGAACGGGGTTGATGGAGTCGTACTCGTCGTGATTCAAATCACCGATGACCAAGTGCCGAACGCACGGCACCTCCGCGTTCAACACACGTGCAGCCCGGTGACGTCTCCCACGCCTTGATCCAGCAAGGAGAGAGGGAGAGGTTGAGGAAGACTCCATCCAGCATCAGCACAATGGTGTGGTGGTGATGGAGGAGCGTGGCAATCCTGCAGGGCTTCGCCAAGCACCACAGAAGAGGAGGGAGAGAGAGATGCAGGGCTGCACCAACGAGAGATCGAATCGCGTGTGTTCTGAGCAGCCCAATGCCTCAATATATATAGGGAAGGGGAGGGGCTGCGCCCCCTCTAGGGTTCCCACCCCTAGGGGGGGCGGCAGCCCTAGATGGGGAGGCAAGGGGGCGGCCAAGAGGGGATGGGAGAGGGAGGCGCACCAATATGGGCCCTAAGGCCCATATCCCATTAGGGTTTGCCCCCTCTCTCTCTTAGGCGCATGGGCCTTAGTGGGGCTGGTGCCCTTGGCCCATGTACGCCAAGGAACACTCCCTACAGCCCATGTGGCCCCCCGGGGCTGGTGGCCCCACTTGGTGGACCCCCGGGACCCTCCTGGTGGTCCCGGTACATTACCAATAAACCCCGAAACTCTTCCGGTAACCAAAACAGGACTTCCCGTATATAAATCTTTACCTCCGGACCATTCCGGAACTCCTCGTGACGTCCGGGATCTCATCCGGGACTCCGAACAACATTCGGTAACCACATACAAACTTCCTTTACAACCCTAGCGTCATCGAACCTTAAGTGTGTAGACCCTACGGGTTCGGGAGACATGCAGACATGACCGAGACGTTCTCCGGTCAATAACCAACAACGGGATCTGGATACCCATGTTGGCTCCCACATGTTCCACGATGATCTCATCGGATGAACCACGATGTCAAGGACTTAATCAATCCCGTATACAATTCCCTTTGTCTATCGGTATTGTACTTGCCCGAGATTCGATCGTCGGTATCCCTATACCTTGTTCAATCTCGTTACCGGCAAGTCTCTTTACTCGTTCCGTAACACATCATCCCGTGATCAACTCCTTGATCACATTGTGCACATTATGATGATGTCCTACCGAGTGGGCCCAGAGATACCTCTCTGTTTACACGGAGTGACAAATCCCAGTCTCGATTCGTGCCAACCCAACAGACACTTTCGGAGATACCTGCAGTGCACCTTTATAGTCACCCAGTTACGTTGTGACGTTTGGTACACCCAAAGCATTCCTACGGTATCCGGGAGTTGCACAATCTCATGGTCTAAGGAAATGATACTTGACATTAGAAAAGCTTTAGCATACGAACTACACGATCTAGTGCTATGCTTAGGATTGGGTCGTGTCCATCACATCATTCTCCTAATGATGTGATCCCGTTATCAATGACATCCAATGTCCATGGTCAGGAAACCGTAACCATCTATTGATCAACGAGCTAGTCAACTAGAGGCTTACTAGGGACATGGTGTTGTATATGTATCCACACATGTATCTGAGTTTCCTATCAATACAATTCTAGCATGGATAATAAACGATTATCATGAACAAGGAAATATAATAATAACTAATTTATTATTGCCTCCTAGGGCATATTTCCAACAGTCTCCCACTTGCACTAGAGTCAATAATCTAGTTCACATCGCCATGTGAATTAACACTCACAGGTCACATCGCCATGTGACTAACACCCAAGAGTTTACTAGAGTGATCATGTTGCTTGTGAGAGAGGTTTTAGTCAACGGGTCTGAACCTTTCAGATCCGTGTGTGCTTTACAAATCTCTATGTCATCTCCTAGATGCAGCTACCACGTTCTATTTGGAGCTATTCCAAATAACTGTTCTACTATACGAATCCAGTTTACTACTCAGAATAATCTGGATTAGTGTCAAAGTTTGCATCGGCGTAACCCTTTACGACGAACTCTTTTACCACCTCCATAATCGAGAAAATTCCTTAGTCCACTAGTTACTAAGGATAACTTTGACCACTGTCCTGTGATCCGTTCTTGGATCACTCTTGTACCCCTTGACTGACTCATGGCAAGGCACACTTCAGGTGCGGCACACAGCATAGCATACTGTAGAGCCTATGTCTTAAGCATAGGGGACGACCTTCGTCCTTTCTCTCTATTCTGCCGTGGTCGAGCTTTAAGTCTTAACTTCATACCTTACAACTCAGGCAAGAACTCCTTCTTTGACTGATCCATCTTGAACACCTTCAAAATCATGTCAAGGTATGTGCTCATTTGAAAGTACCATTAACGTTTTGATCTATCCTTATAGATCTTGATGCTCAATGCCAAGTAGCTTAATCCAGGCTTTCCATTGAAAAACACTTTCAAATAACCCTATATGCTTTCCAGAAATTCTACGTCATTCGATCAACAATATGTAAAACATATACTCATCAGAAATTCTATAGTGCTCCCACTCACTTCTTTGGAAATACAAGTTTCTCATAAACTTTGTATAAACCCAAAATCTTTGATCATCTCATCAAAGTGTACATTCCAACTCCGAGATGCTCTCCAGTCCTCAGAAGGATTGCTGGAGCTTTGCATACTTACTAGCTTCTTTCAGGATTGACAAAACCTTCCGGTTGTATCACATACAACCTTTCCTCAAGAAAATCATCGAGGAAACAATGTTTTGACATCCTATCTGCAAGATTTCATAAATAATGCAATAATCGCTAATATAATTCCAACAGAATCTTAGCATCGCTACGAGTGAGAAAGTCTCATCGTAGTCAACTCCTTGAACTTGTCGGAAAACATCTTAACAACAAGTCGAGCTTTCTTAATGGTGATACTTACCATCATTGTCCGTCTTCCTTTTAAAATCCATATGTACCTAACAGCCTTACGACCATCAAGTAGTTCTTCCAAAGTCTACACTTTGTTTTCATACATGGATCCTCTCTCGGATTTTATGGCCTCGAGCCATTTATCGGAATCCGGGCCCACCATCGCTTCTCCATAGCTCGTAGGTTCATTGTTGTCTAGCAACATGACTTCCAAGACAGGATTACGTACCACTCTGAAGTAGTACGCATCCTTGTCATCCCACGAGGTTTGGGAGTGACTTGATCCGAAGTCTCATGATCAATATCATAAGCTTCCACTTCAATTGGTGTAGGTGCCACAGGAACAACTCTTTGTGCCCTGCTATACACTAGTTGAAGTGACGGTTCAATAACCTCATCAAGTCTCCACCATCCTCCCACTCAATTCTTTCGAGAGAAACTTTTCCTCGAGAAAGGACCCGATTCTAGAAACAATCCCTTTATTGCTTTCGGATCTGAGACAGGAGGTATACCCAACTGTTTTGGGTGTCCTATGAAGATGCATTTATCCGCTTTGGGTTCGAGCTTATCAGCCTGAAACTTTTTCACATAAGCGTCGCAGCCCCAAACTTTTAAGAAATGACAGCTTAGGTTTCTCTAAACCATAGTTCATACGGTGTCATCTCATCGGAATTACGTGGTGCCCTATTTAAAGTGAATGTGGTTGTCTCTAATGCATAACCCATAAACTATCGTGGTAATTCGATAAGAGACATCATGGTATGCATCATATCCAATAGGGTGCAGTTATGATGTTCGGACACACCATCACACTATGGTGTTCCAGGCTGTATTAGTTGTGAAACAATTTCCACAATGTCTTAATTCTGTGCCAAACTCGTAATTCAGATATTCATCTCTATGATCATATCATAGATATTTTATCCTCTTGTCACGACGATCTTTCAACTTCACCCTGAAATTACTTGAACCTTTCAATAATTCAGACTCGTGATTCATCAAGTAAATATACTCAACATACTCAAATCATCTGTGAAGTAAGAACATAACGATATCCACTACATGCCTCAGCACTCATTGGACTGCACACATCAAAATGTATTACTTCCAACAAGTTGCTTTCTAGTTCCATTTTACTGAAAACGAGGCTTTCAGTCATCTTGCCCATGTGGTATGATTTGCATGTCTCAAGTGATTCAAAATCAAGTGAGTCCAAACGATCCATCTGTATAGAGTTTCTTCATGCATATCTACCAACAAACATGGTTCGCATGTCTCAATCCTTTCAAAAATGAGTGAGTCCAAAGATCCATCAACATGGAGCTTCTTCATGCGTTTTATACCGATATGACTTAAGTGGCAGTGCCACAAGTAGGTGGTACTATCATTACTATCTTTTGGCATGAACATGTGTATCACTACGATCGAGATTCAATAAACCATTCATTTTAGGTGCAAGACCATTGAAGGTATTATTCAAATAAACAGAGTAACCATTATTCTCCTTAAATGAATAACCGTATTGCGATAGACATAATCCAATCATGTCTATGCTCAACGCAAACACCAATCTCGATGGTAGAGGGAGCGTACGATATTTGATCAACCTTGGAAATACTTCCAACACATATCGTCATCTCACCTTTAGCTAGTCTCCGTTTATTCCGTAGCTTTTATTTCGAGTTACTAACACTTAGCAACCGAACCGGTATCTAATACCCTGGTGCTACTAGGAGTACTAGTAAAGTACACATTAACATAATGTATATCCAATATACTTCTATCGACCTTGCCAGCCTTCTCATCTACCAAGTATCTAGGGTAATTCTACTCCAGTGGCTGTTCCCCTTATTACGGAAGCACTTAGTCTCGGGTTTGGGTTCAACCTTGGGTTTCTTCACTAGAGCAGCAGCTGAATTGCCGTTTCATGAAGTATCCCTTTGTTCCCTTGCCCTTCTTGAAACTAGTGGTTTCACCAACCATCAACAATTGATGCTCCTTCTTGATTTCTACTTTCGCGGTGTCAAACATCGCGAATATCTCAAGGATCATCATATATATCCCTGATATATTATAGTTCAACACGAAGCTCTAGCAGCTTGGTGGTAATGACTTCGGAGAAACACCACTATTTCATCTAGAAGATCAACTCCCACTTGATTCAAATGATTGTTGTACTCAGACAATCTGAGCACAAGCTCAACAATTGAGCTTTTCTCCCTTAGTTTGCAGGCTAAGAAAATCGTCGGATGTCTTATACCTCTTGACGTGGGCACGAGCCTAAAATCCCAATTTCAGCCCTCGAAACATCTCATATGTTTCGCGACGTTCCAAAACGTCTTCGGCGCCTCAACTCTAAACCGTTTAACTGAACTATCACGTAGTTATCAAAATGTGTATGTCAGATGTTCGCAACATCCACAGACGACGTTCGAGGTTCAGCACACTGAGCGGTGCATTAAGGACATAAGCCTTCTATGAAGCAATGAGGACAATCCTCAGTATACGGACCTAGTCCGCATAATTGCTACTATCAACTTTCAACTAAATTTTCTCTAGGAACATATCTAAACAGTAGAACAGAAACGTGAGCCACGACATAATTTGCGAAGACCTTTTGACTATGTTCAGGATAATTAAGTTCATCTTATGAACTCCCACTCAGATAGACATCCCTCTAGTCATCTAAGTGATTACATGATCCGAGTCAACTAGGCCGTGTCCGATCATCACGTGAGATGGACTAGTCAACATCGGTGAACATCTTCATGTTGATCGTATCTGCTATACGACTCATGCTCGACCTTTCGGTCTTCTGTGTTCCGAGGCGATGTCTGTACATGCTAGGCTCGTCAAGTTAACCTAAGTGTTTTGCATGTGTTCCGAGGCCATGTCTGTACATGCTAGGCTCGTCAACACCCGTTGTATATGAACGTATGAATCTAACACCCGATCATCACGTGGTGCTTCAAAACTACGAACTGTCGCAACGGTGCACAGTTAGGGGGAACACTTTCTTGAAATTTTAATGAGGGATCATCTTATTTACTACCGTCGTTCTAAGTAAATAAGATGTATAAACATGATAAACATCACATGCAATCAAATAGTGACATGATATGGCCATCATCACTTTGCTCCTCTTGATCTCCATCTTCGGGGCTCCATGATCATCATCGTCACCGGCATGACACCATGATCTCCATCATCATGATCTCCATCATCGTGTCTTCATGAAGTTGTCACGTCATCTATTACTTCTACTACTATGGCTAACGCTTTAGCAATAAAGTAAAGTAATTACATGACGTTTATATTGACTCGCAGGTCATAAATAAATAAAGACAACTCCTATGGCTCCTGCCGGTTGTCATACTCATCGACATGCAAGTCGTGATTCCTATTACAAGAACATGATCAATCTCATACATCACATATATCATTCATCACATCCTTTGGCCATATCACATCACATAGCATACCCTGCAAAAACAAGTTAGACGTCCTCTAATTGTTGTTTGCATGTTTTTACGTGGCTGCTATGGGTTTCTAGCAAGAACGTTTCTTACCTACGCAAAGACCACAACGTGATATGCCAATTGCTATTTACCATTCATAAGGACCCTTTTCATCGAATCCGATCCGACTAAAGTGGGAGAGACAGACACCCGCCAGCCACCTTATGCAACTAGTGCATGTTTGTCGGTGGAACCGGTCTCACGTAAGTGTACGTGTAAGGTTGGTCCGGGTCGCTTCATCCCACGATGCCGCCGAATCAAGATAAGACTAGTAACGGCAAGCATATTGAACAAAATCAACGCCCACAACTACTTTGTGTTCTACTCGTTCATAGAAACTACGCATAGACCTAGCTCATGATGCCACTGTTGGGGAACGTAGCAGAAATTCAAACTTTTCCTACGTGTCACCAAGATCTATCTATGGAGAGACCAGCAACGAGGGGAAGGAGAGTGCATCTACATACCCTTGTAGATCGCTAAGCGGAAGTGTTCAAGTGAACGGGGTTGATGGAGTCGTACTCGTCGTGATTCAAATCACCGATGATCAACTGCCGAACGCACGGCACCTCCGCGTTCAACACACGTGCAGCCCGGTGACGTCTCCCACGCCTTGATCCAGCAAGGAGAGAGGGACAGGTTGAGGAAGACTCCATCTAGCAGCAGCACAACGGCGTGGTGGTGATGGAGGAGCATGGCAATCCTGCAGGGCTTCGCCAAGCACCACAGAAGAGGAGGGAGAGAGAGATGCAGGGCTGCACCAACGAGAGATCGAATCGCGTGTGTTCTGAGCAGCCCAATGCCTCAATATATATAGGGAAGGGGAGGGGCTGCGCCCCCTCTAGGGTTCCCACCCCTAGGGGGGGCGGCAGCCCTAGATGGGGAGGCAAGGGGGCGGCCAAGAGGGGATGGGAGCGGGAGGCGCACCAATATGGGCCCTAAGGCCCATATCCCATTAGGGTTTGCCCCCTCTCTCTCTCTTAGGCGCATGGGCATTAGTGGGGCTGGTGCCCTTGGCCCATGTAGGCCAAGGAACACTCCCTACAGCCCATGTGGCCCCCCGGGGCTGGTGGCCCCACTTGGTGGACCCCCGGGACCCTCCCGGTGGTCCCGGTACATTACCGATAAACCCCGAAACTCTTCCGGTAACCAAAACAGGACTTCCCATATATAAATCTTTACCTCCGGACCATTCCGGAACTCCTCGTGACGTCCGGGATCTCATCCGGGACTCTGAACAACATTAGGTAACCACATACAAACTTCCTTTACAACCCTAGCGTCATCGAACCTTAAGTGTGTAGACCCTACGGGTTCGGGAGACATGCAGACATGACCGAGACGTTCTCCGGTCAATAACCAACAAGCTTGGGATCTCGAGCCCTCGAGGCCCCTGGTTGTAATATGTGCTTGTATGACTTATTTTATTTGTAGAGTTGTGTTGTGATATCTTCCCGTGAGTCCCTGATCTTGATCGTACACGTTTGCGTGTATGATTAGTGTACGATTAAATCGGGGGCGTCACAAGTTGGTATCAGAGCCGACTGCCTGTAGGAATCCCCCTTCCACACTCCTTGGCCGAAGTTGAGTCTAGATATTACAAAAACTTTTACTAACATGGTTGTGCGGCTTACGGGCCCACGTCGCCATTTGGGTGGTATTAGGATCTTTATTCCTCGCCTTTACTCTGGGACCCTGATCTCTCTTCTATTCGGGTTAAATGGTTCTTCTAACTCTAACTCTAGGTTCTCGTAAATGCTTTCTCCCGGAGAGCCCCTTCATTCCAGATGATGGCCTGCTTCACCAGAAGATTTCGAAGATACTATTTGCTATTCCTCTCGAGACTTTGTGCCCATCACTTTTGCTAATCCCGACCACCGATAAATCCTTATGGATAACTACTTACACTTGCCATTTATACGATCATCCCCCATTGATCTTGTTATTACAAGATACCCCGAAGTCTTCTCTATTGTTTCGATAATCCTTTGAGCTTACTGCCTTGCTGTTCTTTGTCACCCGAATACCCCTACGGATAATTCTCGCACTTATCGAGTATCCGCTCATCCCCCAGTTGTTCATGTGTTTCTCAATGGTCTTCGAAATACTATTCGATCCTCCAAAAATCCTTAGTAGCTTATTGCTCTGCAATACTTGCCTGCTTGCATTAGGGATGCTTTCCATATGTCTGGCAATATTCGTTAGTATCCTTAGGCATCGTCTTTTTGATCCCATTGATTCAACATGAGTGCGAATGCACGCAATATCAGTTGATCCTTTTAAATTATCTTTCCGGCTCAGACGTTATTTTAAAACATGGGCTGGATCTCGACCAATCAAATTGCTGTCCATTGTACCCCTAAGGCTATTCAACTTATCCATCCCTAATCAGAGCATTGCTTCTGATCCCTTGTCTTGGAAGTGATAATTCCTTTGCATTTGAACTTTGAGTTAGTCAGTTGTTTCCATAAACTGATCTCCTTGTATTCCTTCTTCCTCGGGTTGAGTACCGATGCTCACATCAGACCCCTTGTGGACCACCAGATCCTTTGTTGGATTTTATCCGACAGATTCCTTCATATTCTATAAGCTTGTGAGCCTTTCCTCGGATACATAATGCCTTTGGTAAATTGTATCATCTGCTTTCTCCAGCATGCTCTACTTTCGGAGCTTGTGATATTTACTCATGAAACTTGTGGTATAGTTTCTAAGAATCCCCTATGGGTTGAACATATGCCTTCTCTAAAACTGTGTGAACTCGAAAGTTTTCCACGAGTCATACTCTTTCTGTGATTTTCCAGATAAAATTTCAACACTACAACTCCATCGAAAATGAGGAGTGAATGATTAGGTTATGTGCATTGGAGAAGTGGGAGTCGGACCTTTGAACTTTGTTGTTCATGCCCATGACACGATGTATTCCTATCATGGAAGCCTTCTTTTAATAATAACATTTTCCTTAATATAATATCCTTTGGTATCTGTGAATTGATCCTTTGCTATCATGGATCCGACCATGATTGATCCCCTTTGATTCCATTTCTCAGACAAGATGAAGTACTTGTCTTCTGCAGATCACTTCACGTGTCCACCCTCTACTCTGTTCTACCATCGAGTATTACAGTCTGGTATCTCAAGAATATCATGGAACATCATAACTTCTTATGGATTCTTCATCAATTGTTATTACTCACCAGGTCCAATTGTTCTTAGGTTCTGGGTTGTTGTCAACCGAGGACACCGACTAGTGAAATTATTCCGCACTACAAATCAAATACCCCTAGTATGTTTACTGGGAAATTCTGAATTCAATCTGGTCATTCCTAGACTATCGGCTGCATCCTGGTCTTGCTATCTTTGACTGTGCTACCTCGTCCTTCTCTGGTGCACGAGTTATTCAGTGTGTGAGCACGACTTACGTCGAGCTTTCAACATCATGTTGCTTGTCTTGAAGGGCAACTTTGGTTCTGAGCTTGCATCTTATATATTGATCCTATAACTTGTCGCTTCGTTATTCCCTTTCTTGTTGCCATTGATGTTTGATTGCATCTTCATGAAACCTTTCGACAAATGGTCTGTGATGTGTAAATTCAAAACTTCTAGCAACCCTATTGCTTTGAAGTTATTGGTCTATAGTTTCATTCTAAGGCTATTGCTTATTGAATCATCATTCAAACATTGATCGTGCTACCTAGTCCAGATTCCTGGGTGCACCCTTCTATCATTGTTCAGTTGTGTATGTTTCCCTCGAGCATACATCATCATATCATTTGATCCGACAAATGATATTTCCTTGTTCACATAATTGTGGAAATCCATCCTTTGGAAATCTCGATGATTTGTTGCTGAGCCTATCAGCCACCTCCTCATCCTCTTCTTGGTTTACTGATGAACTCTTGTTTCGGAACTCACTTCCATAGTTCATATCCTGAGAATCTTATAATGTCTCCTCGTCATTTTGTCGCACCTTTTCTTCTCAGGCATCCCGAGCCTGAGGTATCCTCACACCATTCAGATCTGAATCTCGGTCAGATATGATGGTTGGAACATTTTTCCAAGAGTTATAACACTGGTCTTTTATGATCCGGTAAGGTGATGGCATGTCCAGCACACCTGGCCGGATGACCTGCTGTTATAGTTTCATTATTAGCAAGGTTAACCATTCTTCCCTGAGGAAATTATAAGACTTATTCTATAAGTTGATCCTGATGGATCCCTTATGTATCCATAGCCCGATCTTTACCTGTTGACCTTGTCAATGCTATCTCGAAGCATGTCTATGGTACTCCGATTTTCAACAAGAAAATTTGAAGCCCAATGCTAAATGTATCCTACTCAATTATCCGAACACAGCTGTATGGGTAATGTCATGAAATTTCTCTCCCCTTACCTAAAAGGGTTTTCTACTTTATATCCTATCAAGGATATCATGCTCTGCTTGTCCTTGGGAAGGATATACCCCTGAAATATGTGTTTAAACACATTTTCCTTTCCATTGTTTTGTTTAACCTTTCTATGATCTATATGACATAAGTAGTAATATCTCCCTGCTTATGTAAACACCTTGGTGTACAACCGTGTCAGTAAGACCCTGTTGAAATTGTCGATAGCATTCCGGTCACCACCGATGGACGAGAACTTCGCCTATTGGTCCGCCTCATTCAATGAGCAGGAAAATGGTTCTCTTCGTCCCTCGCCCTTGGTACCAACATTGTTGCCGACATAACTGATAGGCTACCCTCTGACATGCCTTGCTATTGTGACCGTGCAAGATGTCACTGCTCCTATTAAAAAAAACCACATGGTGGGCCCATAACCCACAGTTCCACAGGATCGAAACCTGACTCTCCTGTACAACCTATTGTCAAAGTTATTCCCCACGCTTGACTTCGTATGTAATTCACGGGCCACGTGCCTAGTGATCTATTATGGTATCAGACACAATACTTATTCCCATTGCTTTGAACCCTCTTTCACACTTCGTTTTAGGCAACGAACGATTGCCTAAGCACTTGAAACTTCTATTTTGCACCTCCTTACTTTGCTCTTGATAATTTCTTAAGTTTCAATTCGAGAGTTACTATCAGTCACCCTCCCTGATGTTCTCTACCAGATACGTGACCTTGTAGAGGTCAGTTCCTCTGAAGATAACCTTGATCATTTTTCATAAGTACGATGAGACCCCCGAAGAAAGGATGAATACTTCATCATGATGACCTAAAGCAGAGAAATGAAGACATCACCAAGAGGGTTCAACTTTTTCGAGAAGGGCAACCAAGACCGAGAAGATTCTTTGAATATCGTAACCAGACATTCCCCCTTGCTCTACCTCCTAAATCTCGGGACGAGATTTCTTGTAGTGGAGGAGATTTGTAACGCCCGGATAATCATGCTACAGTAATCCCACGCTAATCATGCCAGGACACCTCGGTTACTGTTGCTAACCTCGCAATGACTCGAAACCTTTTTTTATTCTAATTCAAATTAATGTCAAATGACAAAGTTTTCAAAATATTAAAGTAAAATGTTCGGGGTGTGCAGTTAAATGCCTAGGTAATTATAATAAAGCAAACACATTTTTATAAAATGCCTAAATGATTTAAAAAGAAAAGAAACTACAAAAATAGAAAACAAAAAAATTCAAACAAAAAAAAGAGGGGAACCTCCCTCCCCACGGGCCCTGGCCCAAGCTGGGCCGGCCAGCCCACTGGCCCGGCCGGACCCCCCCCCCCACTCCACCTTATCCCCCTGAAACCCTAACCCCCACCCCAGTCGCCCCCATTCTCTCCCACTCCTCCCTCTCGCCCTTCCCCGATCTGGATCGGGGCAACCCCCCGATCCCATCGCCCCAGCGCCGCCTCCACGTCGCCGTCATCCCCCCTCGCAGAGCCGGCCCCCTCCTGTCGCCCCACCGGCGCCCCGCCGCCCGTCCACGACCACACTGACGCGGGACCTCGCCCGGAGCTACCTCGCCCCGCCGCACGAGGACCGCGTCGCCGGAGCCCCTCACCGTCTTCCCCAAATCGCCGTCGCCTCGTCGACCTCGCCGGATCTCCTCCCCACGCCGGACCTCCTCGTCCTCCTCCCCGAGTCGCTCCCCGCGCCCCGTTGCCCAGACCTTACTCTCTCGAAGTGAGCAAACCCCCTCCCTCTCCCTCTCTCGACCGCGACCGCGCGAGCCCCGCCGTCGGCCGCGCACCGTCCACCGCCGCTGCCCCCCCCCTTCGCCCTGGCCCGTCCCCCGGCCCGCACGCTCAGCGCACACCCGCACACATCCGAGCCGGGCCCCCGCCCTACTTGTCGCCGCCGTTGCCGCAAGCCACCTCCGCCTACTGCTGCTCCGCGCGGCACCCGCCCATGCATCGCCTCGCCTTCGCCCCGCTCCGCCCGCACGCCGCTGCCTCCAGTCCCGCAGGCCACCGCAGCACCAGCGGCCAACTCCGGCACCCCGTCGCGCCACGGCGGCCGTCGCCCGCGTGCCCGAGTCCGCCCCATCGGGCGCCTGGCTGCACGCCCGTAACCGCACAACCCGCTAACCCACTAAGGCCCAGGGGCCTATGACATGGGGGCCCCACGCCCCAACGCCCAGAACGTTTATATAAAAAAAGGGAATTAGAAACTATATATATAACAAAAAAAGAATTAATAAATAATAATTAAAATTGATTAAAATGATAATTAATTAATTAAAGAATTAATTAAATTAATTAATCCTGATTAGATTAATCTAATTACTAGTTAACTTAATTAACCCCTGATTAGCCTAATCAGTCAATGACCAGTGGGACCCACACGTCAGCGACCCAGTCAACACCTTTGTTGACTGCTGATGTCATGCTAACGTCATGATGATGTCAGCAAACACTGTTTTGGATAATGTTGAATTAAATTAATTAAATAAATTCTAAAAATGATTTAAACTTTAGAAAATCAATAATAAACATATTTATACATGAAAGTTTAACAATTAATTAAATAAATTCTAAAAATGATTTAAACTTTAGAAAATCATAATAAGCTCGGATGAAAAACTTTATACATGAAAGTTGCTCAGAACGACGAGACGAATACGGATACACTCTCCGTTCGTCCGCACACATCCCTAGCATAGCAAACATGCAACTTTCCCCCTCCGATTCATTGTCCGAAAACACGAAACACCGGGATATTTTCCCGGATGTTTCCCCCCTTCACCGGTATCACCTCATACGGCGTTAGGTCACCCCTAGCACCGCGCATTGCCATGTTATGCTTTGTGTTGCTTTGTTTGCTCTGTTATTTATTGTGTTCCCCCTCCATTGCTTCTTTCCGGTAGACCCCGAGACCGCTGCCGGTACCCCTGATCGACTACGGTGTTGACGACCCCTCTCTCTTGCCAGAGCAACCAGGCAAGCCCCCCCTTTGATCACCAGATATCGCCTACTCTTCTCTATACTGCTTGCATTAGAGTAGTATGTTACTGCTTTCCGTTATTCACTATCCTGATGCATAGCCTATCCTTGCTACTACTGTATGATACCAGACGACTACGTGTTACCTCTCTCTTGCCAGAGCAACCAGGCACCTCATTGATCACCAGATATCGCCTACTCTTCTCTATACTGCTTGCATTAGAGTAGTGTAGCATGTTACTGCTTTCCGTTATTCCTATCCTGATGCATAGCCTGTCCTTGCTACTACTGTTGTTACCATTACCTGCTATCCTACTGCTTAGTATAGGATGCTAGTGTTCCATCAGTGGCCCTACACTCTTGTCCGTCTGCCATGCTATACTACTGGGCCGTGATCACTTCGGGAGGTGATCACGGGCATACAATATACTTTACACAGTTACCTTACCTGTGATACTGTTCGGAGATGGGGGCTGAAGGGGCAGGTGGCTCCATCCCGGTAGAGGTGGGCCTGGGTTCCCGACGGCCCCCGACTGTTACTTGTGGCGGAGCGACAGGGCAGGTTGAGACCACCTAGGAGAGAGGTGGGCCTGGCCCTGGTCGGCGTTCGCGGATACTTAACACGCTTAACGAGATCTGGGTATTTGATCTGAGTCTGGCCATTTGGTCTATACGCACTAACCATCTACGTGGGAGTAGTTATGGGTATCCCGGCGTCGTGGTATCAGCCGAAGCCTTCGTGACGTCAGCGACTGAGCGGCGCGCGCCGGATTGGAACATAAGCCTGCTCTTGTATTAAGGGGGCTAGTTCTGCTTCCGGCCGCGTTCGCAACGTGCAGGTGTGCTAAGGGCGATGGGCCCAGACCCCTGTGCGCTTAGGTTTAGACCGGCGTGCTGACCTCTCTGTTGTGCCTAGGTGGGGCTGCGACGTGTTGATCTTCCGAGGCCGGGCATGACCCAGGAAAGTGTGTCCGGCCAAATGGGATCGAGCGTGTTGGGGAATGTGGTGCACCCCTGCAGGGAAGTTAATCTATTCGAATAGCCGTGATCTTCGGTAACAGGACGATTTGGAGTTGTACCTTGACCTTATGACAACTAGAACCGGATACTTAATAAAACACACCCTTCCAAGTGCCAGATACAACCGGTGGTCGCTCTCTCACAGGGCGACGAGGGGAGGATCATCGGTTAGGGTTATGCTATGCGATGCTACTTGGAGGTCTTCAGTCTATTCTCTTCTGCATGCTGCAAGACGGAGGCTGCCAGAAGTGTAGTCTTCGAAAGGACTAGCTATCCCCCTCTTATTCCGGCTTTCTGCAGTCCAGTCCACATATAATAGCCTTATTCCAGTTGATACCAATGCATACATATGCAGTGTAGCTCCTTGCTTGCGAGTACTTTGGATGAGTACTCACGGTTGCTTTCTCCTTCTTTTCCCTCTATCCCTTCTACCTGGTTGTCGCAACCAGATGTTGGAGCCCAGGAGCCAGACGCCACCGTCGACGACGACTCCTACTACACCGGAGGTGCCTACTACGTGCTGCCCGCTGATGACGACCAGGAGTAGTTTAGGAGGATCCCAGGCAGGAGGCCTGCGCCTCTTTCGATCTGTATCCCAGTTTGTGCTAGCCTTCTTAAGGCAAACTTGTTTAACTTATGTCTGTACTCAGATTTTGTTGCTTCCGCTGACTCGTCTATGATCGAGCTCTTGTATTCGAGCCTTCGAGGCCCCTGGCTTGTAATATGATGCTTGTATGACTTATTTTATTTGTAGAGTTGTGTTGTGATATCTTCCCGTGAGTCCTTGATCTTGATCGTACACATTTGCGTGCATGATTAGTGTACGGTCAAATCGGGGGCGTCACATACCTCATAGTATTTTGCATGTCTATGTTATTGTAGATAGATGGCCCGTGTTGTTGTTCCGTTGAATTTTAATGCGTTCCTAGAGAAAGTTAAGTTGAAAGATGATGGTAGCAACTACACGGACTGGGTCCGTAACTTGAGGATTATCCTTATTGCTGCACAGAAGAATTACGTCTTGGAAGCACCGCTAGGTGACAAACCAGCTGCAGGAGCAACGCCAGATGTTGTGAACACCTGGCAGAGCAAAGCTGATGACTACTCGATAGTTCAGTGTGCCATGCTTTACGGCTTAGAACCGGGACTTCAATGACGTTTCGAACGTCATGGAGCATATGAGATGTTCCAGGAGTTGAAGTTAATATTTCAAGCAAATGCTCAGATTGAGAGATATGAAGTCTCCAATAAGTTCTACAGCTATAAGATGGAGAAGAATAGTTCTGTCAGTGAACATATACTCAGAATGTCTGGGTACCACAACCACTTGACTCAGCTGGGAGTTAATCTTCCTGATGATAGTGTCATTGACAGAGTTCTTCAATCACTGCCACCAAGCTACAAGAGCTTCGTGATGAACTATAATATGCAGGGGATGGATAAGACGATTCCTGAGCTCTTCGCTATGCTAAAGGCTACGGAGGTAGAAATCAAGAAGGATCATCAAGTGTTGATGGTCAACAAGACCACCAGTTTCAAGAAAAAGGGTAAAGGGAAGAAGGGGAACTTCAAGAATAACAGCAAGCCAGTTGCTGCTCAAGGGAAGAAACCCAAGTCTGGACCTAAACCTGCGACTGGGTGCTTCTGCTGCAAAGGGACTGGTCACTGGAAGCGGAACTGCCCCAAGTATTTGGCGGAGAAGAAGGATGGCAAAGTGAAAGGTATATTTGATATACATGTTATTGATGTGTACCTTAAATGCTCGCAGTAGTGCCTGGGTATTTGATACTGGTTCAGTTGCTAACATTTGCAACTCGAAACATGGGCTACGGATTAAGAGAAGATTGGCTAAGGACGAGGTGACGATGCGTGTGGGAAATGGTTCCAAAGTCGATGTGATCGCCGTCGGCACGGTACCTCTACATCTACCTTCAGGATTAATTTTAGACCTAAATAATTGTTATTTGGTGCCAACGTTGAGCATGAACATTATATCTGGATCTTGTTTGATGCAACACGGTTATTCATTTAAATCGGAGAATAATGGTTGTTCTATTTATATGAGTAATATCTTTTATGGTCATGCACCCTTGATGAGTGGTCTATTTTTAATAAATCTTGATAGTAGTGATACACATGTTCATAGTATTGAAGCCAAAAGATACAGAGTTGATAATGATAGTGCAACTTATTTGTGGCACTACCATTTGGGTCATATTGGTGTAAAGCGCATGAAGAAACTCCATTCTGATGGACTTCTGGAATCACTTGATTATGAATCACTTGGTACTTGCGAACCATGCCTCATGGGCAAGATGACTAAAACTCCATTCTCCGGAACAATGGAGCGAGCAACAAAGTTATTGGAAATCATACATACTGATGTATGTGGTCCGATGAACATTGAAGCTCGCGGCGGATATCGTTATTTCTTACCTTCACAGATGATTTAAGCAGATATGGGTATATCTACTTAATGAAACATAAGTCTGAAACATTTGAAAAGTTCAAAGAATTTCATAGTGAAGTGGAAAATCATCGTAACAAGAGAATCAAGTTTCTGCGATCAAATCGTGGAGGTGAATATTTGAGTTATGAGTTTGGACTTCACTTGAAACAACACGGAATAGTTTCGCAAATCACGCACCCAGAACACCATAGCGTAATGGTGTGTCTGAACGTCGTAATCGTACTTTACTAGATATGGTGTGATCTATGATGTCTCTTACTGATTTACTGCTATCATTTTGGGGTTATGCTTTAGAGACGGCTGCATTCACATTAAATAGGGCACCATCTAAATCCGGTGAGACGAAACCTTATGAACTGTGGTTTGGCAAGAAACCCAAGTTGTTGTTTCTCAAAGTTTGGCGCTACGAAGCTTATGTGAAAAACTTCAACCTGATAAGCTCGAACCCAAATCAGAAAAATGTGTCTTCATAGGATACCCAAAGGAGGCTGTTGGGTACACCTTCTATCACAGATCTGAAGGTAAGATATTCGTTGCTAAGAATGGATCCTTTCTAGAGAAGGAGTTTCTCTCAAAAAAAGTGAGTGGGAGGAAAGTAGAACTTGATGAGGTAATTGTACCTGCTCCCTTATTGGAAAGTAGTTCATCACTAAAATCAGTTCCAGTGATTCCTACACCAGTAAGTGAGGAAGCTAATGATGATGATCATGAAACTTCTGATCAAGTTACTACCGAACCTCGTAGGTCAACCAGAGGAAGCCCCGTACCAGAGTGGTACGGTAATCCTGTTCTGGAAGTCATGTTACTTGACCATGACGAACCTATGAACTATCAGGAAGCGATGATGAGCCCAGATTCCACAAAATGGCTTGAGGCTATGAAATCTAAGATGGGATCCATGTATGAGAACAAAGTGTGGACTTTGGTTGACTTGCCCGATGATCGGCAGGCCATAGAGAATAAATGGATCTTCAAGAAGAAGACTGACGCTGACGGTAATGTTATTGTCTACAAAGCTCGACTTGTTGCAAAAGGTTTTTGACAAGTTCAAGGAGTTGACTACGATGAGACCTTCTCACCCGTAGCAATGCTTAAGTCCGTCCGAATCATGTTAGCAATTGCCGCATTTTATGATTATGAAATTTGGAAAATGGATGTCAAAACTGCATTCCTTAATGGATATCTTAAAGAAGAGTTGTATATGATGCAACCAGAAGGTTTTGTTGATCCAAATGGTACTACCAAAGTGTGCAAGCTCCAGCCATCCATTTATGGACTGGTGCAAGCCTCTCGGAGTTGGAATATACGCTTTGATAGTGTGATCAAAGCATATGGTTTTATACAGACTTTTGGAGAACCTATATTTACAAGAAAGTGAGTGGGAGCTCTGTAGCATTTCTGATATTATATGTGGATGGCATATTGTTGATCGGAAATGATACTGAATTTCTGAATAGTATAAAAGGATACTTGAATAAGAATTTTTCTATGAAAGACCTCGGTGAAGCTGCTTATATATTGGGCATCAAGATCTATAGAGATAGATCAAGACGCTTAATTGGACTTTCACAAAGCACATACCTTGATAAAGTTTTGAAGAAGTTCAAAATGGATCAGGAAAAGAAAGGGTTCTTGTCTGTGTTACAAGGTGTGAAGTTGGGTCAGACTCAATGCCCGACCACTGCAGAAGATAGAGAGAAAATGAAAGGTGTTCCCTATGCTTCAGCCATAGGCTCTATCATGTATGCAATGCTGTGTACCAGACCTGATGTGTGCCTGATACGTCTCTAACGTATCTATAATTTATGAAGTATTCATGCTATTATATTATCTGTTTTAGATGTTTATGGGCTTTACTAAACACTTTTATATTGTTTTTGGGACTAACCTATTAACCGGAGGCCCAGCCCAAATTGTTGTTTTCTTGCCTGTTTTAGTGTTTCGAAGAAAAGGAATATCAAACGGAGTCCAAACGGAATGAAACCTTTGGGAGAGTTATTTTTGGAACGGAAGCAATCCAGGAGACTTGGAGTAGACGTCAGGGAAGCTTCGAGGAAGCCACGAGGCAGGGAGGCGCGCCCCCACCCTCGTGGGCCCCTTGTGGCTCCCCTGACCGATTTCTTTCGCCTATATATGCCCATATACCCTAAAAGCATCGAGGAACAGAATAGATCAGGAGTTCCACCGCCGCAAGCCGCTGTAGCCACCAAAAACCAATCGGGACCCTGTTCCGGCACCCTACCGGAGGGGGGATCCCTCACCGGTGGCCATCTTCATCGTCCCGGCGCTCTCCATGACGAGGAGGGAGTAGTTCACCTTCGGGGCTGAGGGTATATACCAGTAGCTATGTGTTTGATCTGTCTCTCTCTCGTGTTCTTGAGGTGGTATGATCTTGATGTATCGCGAGCTTTGCTATTATAGTTGGATCTTATGATATTTCTCCCCCTCTACTCTCTTGTAATGGATTGAGTTTTCCCTTTGAAGTTATCTTATCGGATTGACTCTTTAAGGATTTGAGAACACTTGATGTATGTCTTGCATGTGCTTATCTATTGGTTATTGACCGGAGACATGTCTCGGTCATGTCTACATAGTTCTCGAACCTGTAGGGTCCGCACGCTTAACGTTCGGTGATGATCGGTATTATGAGTTTATGTGTTTTGATGAACTGAAGGTTGTTCGGAGTCCCGGATGTGATCACGGGCATGACGAGGAGTCTCGAAATGGTCGAGACATAAAGATCGATATATTGGATGACTATGTTTGGACATTGGAATGGTTCCGGGTGAGTTTGGGCATTAACCGGAATACCCGGGGGTTACTGGAAACCCCCGGGGAGTATATGGGCTATAATGGGCTTTAGGGGAGAGAGGGAGGGGCTGCCTAGGGCAGGCTGCACGCCCCCCAAGGCCTAGTCCGAATTGGACTAGGGGGAGGGGCGGTGCCCCCTCCTCCCTTCTCTTCTCTCTTCTATTTCCTACTCTCCTACTCCTACTACATGGAAGGGGGAATCCTACTCCCGGAGGGAGTAGGACTCCCCAGGGCGTGCCATAGTAGAGGGCCAGCCCTCCCCCTCCTCCACTCATTTATATACGGGGGAGGGGGCACCCCATAGACACACAAGTTGATCATTGATCCCTTAGCCATGTGCGGTGCCCCCCTCCACCATAATCCACCTCGGTCATATCGTAGCGGTGCTTAGGTGAAGCCCTGTTCCGGTAGCATCATCATCACCGTCATCATGCCGTCGTGCTGACGAAGCTCTCCCTCGACAGTCTGCTAGATCGTGACTTCGTGGGACGTCACCGAGCCGAACGTGTGCCGATCGCAGAGGTGTCGTACTTTTGGTACTAGGATCGGTCGATCGTGAAGACGTACGACTACATCAACCGCGTTGTCATAACGCTTGCGCTTACGGTCTACGAGGGTACGTACACGAAACTCTCCCCTCTCGTTGCTATGCATCACCATGATCTTGCGTGGGTGTAGGAAATTTTTTGAAATTACTGCGTTCCCCAACACTTATGTAGACCTCTCTTATGTTGGGGAACGTAGTAATTCAAAAAAAATTCCTACGATCACACAAGATCTATCTAGGAGAAGCATATCAACAAGATGGGATAGTGCGTCTATGTACCCTCGTAGACCGAAAGCGGAAGCGTTATGTAACGTAGTTGATGTAGTCGAACGTCTTCGATCCAACCAGTCCAAGTACCGAACGTACGCCACCTCCGTGTTCAGCACACGTTCCGCACGATGACGTCCCTCGAGCTCTTGATCTAGTAGAGGGTCGAGGGAGAGTTCCGTCAGCACGACAACGTGGCAACAGTGTTGGTGATGTGATTCGCGCAGGGCTTCGCCTAAGCACTATGACAATGTCAGCGAGGTGGTAAACTGTGGAGGGGGCACCGCACACAGCTGAGGAACAATTGATGTGTCTTTGGGGTGCCCTCCTGCCCTCGTATATAAAGGAGGAGGGGAGGAGGCAGCCGGCCTAGGGGCGTGCCAAAGGGGGGAGTCCAACTAGGACTCCCAATCCTAGTTGGACTCCCTTTCCTTTTTCCGGAAGGGGGGAAGAGGGAAGGGAGAGAAAGAGGAGAAGGAAAGGGGTGTGCGCCCCCTCCCTAGTCCAATTCGGACTCCCTATAGGGACGGGGTGCGGCTACCCTTGTGGGCTGCCACCCCTCGGTACTCAGGAAAAATACCCGAATCACTCGGAACCATTCCGATGTCCGAATACAACCTTCCAATATACGAATCTTTACCTCTCAACCATTCCTAGACTCCTCCTCATGTCCTTGATCTCATCCAGGACTCCGAACAAACTTCAGTCACCAAAACACATAACTCATAATACAAATCGTCATCGAAAGTTAAGCGTGAGGATCCTACGGGTTCGAGAACTATGTAGACATGACCGAGACATATCTCTGGTCAATAACCAATAGCGGAACCTGGATGCTCATATTGGCTCCGACATATTGTACGAAGATCTTTATCGGTCAAACCGCATAACAACATACGTTATTCCCTTTGTCATCGGTATGTTATTTGCCCGAGATTCGATCGTCGGTATCATCATACCTAGTTCAATCTCGTTACCGGTTAGTCTCTTTACTCGTTCCGTAATGCATCATCCCACAACTAACTCATTAGTTACATTGCTTGCAAGGCTTATAGTGATGTGCATTACCGAGAGGGCCTAGAGATACCTCTTCGATACACGGAGTGCAAATCCTAATCTCGATCTATGCCAACTCAACAAACACCTTCGGATACACCTGTAGAGCATCTTTATAATCACCCAGTTACGTTGTGACGTTTGATAGCACACAAGGTGTTCCTCGGTATTTGGGAGTTGCATAATCTCATAGTCAGATGAATATGTATAAGTTATGAAGAAAGCAATAGCAATAAAACTAAACGATCATAATGCTAAGCTAACGATGGGTCTTGTCCATCACATCATTCTCTAATGATGTGATCCCGTTCATCAAATGATAACACATGTCTATGGTCAGGAAACTTAACCATCTTTGATTAACGAGCTAGTCAAGTAGAGGCATACTAGGGACACTCAGTTTGTCTATGTATTCACACATGTACTAAGTTTCCGGTTAATACAATTCTAGCATGAATAATAAACATTTATCATTATATAAGAAAATATAAATAACAACTTTATTATTGCCTCTAGGACATATTTCCTTCATCTTATAGCCACCTGTCCCCAGAACATGGTGATACTCTTTTTTCACAACATTTATCTTATTTTTTTCTCGACCTTTCCAGAGCTTCATCCGATTCCTTGTACTTCACAAATGCATCCCAGTGATCTTTTACCTTCTCTAGTGCTCCAGTGAATTCTGGAGTCTTCCTTTCTGCCTTGAGGTAGTCGTTGTATAATCTTTTCTTCTAGCTCCGGAATTGTGTGGCCATCTTCTTAAGAGCAAACTCCTTGACTTTCAACCATTGGCCATCTGTGAGAACCTCTGGTAGGTTTAAATATGACATGAGCGTATCCCAAAGCAAATTTCTTGATCTTTCATCGACATAACTAACTCCTCGATCTTCCTTTGGCTTATTCCATTCTCGAATGATGATTGGGATGTTGTCCCTAATAATAACTCCACATTGATTTATAAATTTATGGGCTTTCTACCTTGGAGCAATCGGTTCGCCATCTTCTACGACTTCATCGATGTTGTACTTTATGCCATCGGCCAACTTTGTGGCCCGGCCGCATACCCTTCTAGGAGATTTGCTCGATCCGGAGGGCTAAAAGAAGAAAGATCTGTTATTTATATATATATATATACCTTGCCGGACTTTGTTAATTGTCTAACATTTTCTTCGCCATCATTGTTTGTTTGCCCTTCGTCTCTTGGTTCTTCCTCAAGTCCCTCACCGGAGTCGTTCAGAAATTGTGAGCCATCATCTGGTTCATTCTCTTGGTTTTGGGAGGAGTGTATCATGTCGAAGATGATATCCTCTACAAGGTCTCTGCCGCTATCGTCCATAGCTTAACTAATCCAAAAGAAAGATAAAACAATTAGAATGCATTCAATAAGAAAAAAACTGAATCATAGTATCGAGAAGAACAATACCAGAGATGAGATCAATACACAGCAATGCAAAAATATGATGCATGGTCATGACATGGAGATATGACGTGGTTTGAGCTTATGCAAATCAATTTGCATGAAATCCATTTGAACCTTTGGTTCAAATGCAACTCCAAAGTTAAGCACTTAAAATACCCTCAACACTTAAAATATCTTATGTAACTAACATCAATGTGTCGAGCTCTGGACGTTGATCATGTTGATCGAGTCACCGGGGATAAATCGGGGGCAACTGAGACAAGGTGAAGGGTCACTGGTGGATCACTAACCAACCTATACTTTGCTGAAAAGGAAGAAGGATCGTCGGTGACGTAGTCAATCACAGAGGCAGCATCGGTCTTAGAGTCTACCGAGAGAAGAGGGGGAAGAAACAATAAATATAAAGCACACAGATGTAACACAGATGCATGACATGACAACTTGCAGTGCTAGGGGTGTTCTAACGCGGTACTACACGTTGCAGACAGAGAAGGAAAACATCCGGACAGACGAAAGAGAGGGGATTTCCTGGCGTTTGGCGCGGCATTTTCCGGACGGACGAAAGAGAGGGGATGGTTCTATGTTTGCAGTGCTAGAGAGGTGTGACAGATGAACGGGTGGCATATTCGGATTTGTTGGATTTTTCTAAGCAATTTTCATATATAAATTATCTTCATCCGAGTTACGGTTTATTTTATATTAATTTTCAAAGATTTAAACATATTCCAAAATTATTATTAATTATAAATAAAAGGCTAAATGCTATGTGTACCCAGCAGAGTGCACCACAGTAGTGCACACTGTGGCTGACAGTGGGTTCCAGTTGACTGCCCAGTCAATAGTCAACTGGAGACTTTGACGGGTCAACTGAGCCAGCCGGGCCCCTGGGGCCACTGGTTTGTCTGAAGTGGGAGTTTCCAGCTATAAGTCCGGAAACTCACTAGGGATAAAGTGATGGTGGTGAAGCTGGTCACATCCCAGAGTGGGATCTTGGGTATAAAAAAAATTCTTCGCGTATGTCCCTTGCTTATGGTTGCACCATAACCATGGAGAATTTTCATCATTTAATAGGATGCTTGGGCCAGTCTTCACTGTGAAGGGAGGAATTTCATCAAACTTTTCATAATCTTCTGACCCATCTGTCTTGTCCTCCACTCCCACTTTCCCTAAAAAAAACTATGTGGCGCTTTGGCTCATCGTATGATGTATTCGCTTCCTTATCTTTTCTTTGGCTCTCGGACGTGATGCCTATATACATGATCATTGCCTTGGATATCATCATAACTATGCACTTTTCTATGAATTGGCAAACCGTAATTTGCTTACCCACCATATGCTTTTTGTTCGAGAGAGAAGTCTCTAGTGAAAACTATGGCCCATGGGTCTATCTTTATCGTATATTAAAATCCAAAAATATCCTGCTGCAATTTTTTACAATGATTTATTTTATGTTTTTATATATCTACCATTATCAGACTCGATCCTTGCATTTAACCATCGAGGGGGTTAACAACCCGACCCCTTGACCGCGTTGGGTGCAAGTATTAGTTCTTTTGTGTGTAGGTGTTGTTCACGGGGTCTTTCGTGGTTCTCCTACTAGATTGATAACCTTGGTTCTTAACTGAGGAAAATACTTATCTTTGCTGTACTGCATCATCCTCTCCTTTTTGAGGAAATCTCAACGCAACTCACAAATAGCATATACCGTGCTAGTACCTACGATGGTTGAGAGTATGTATGTATGCTAGTAGCTAGCTAGCTAACTAGCTAGCTATGATAAATAATGAAGATGTATTATGCATGATTTGGTTTAGTGGATGTTTAATTAGTGGTGATTGATAAGAACTAGCTTGTGGTTAATGTATGAATGAAACTATGTATGCAATGTAGGGATCATAATATCTTATCGGAATCAATGTGGGATGCAAACGTCGTTCTATATACACTGATAATAAAAAAAACTTTGTCATGGCATCATTTTTCTGCTGCTTCTCAAAAATATTAATGGCATGTGGACACAATACAATGCTTGTAAAGTTTTGTATTGTTTCTGGTGTTGGAAAATGTTAAACACCATAGGTACATATGGTATTGCCGTCGTGCACTTATATCCAACGCCATAGGTATCCAAAATATTGTTGGCGTGGGCTCCAAGGCCATCACTATTTTTTAACAATGGCGCCATATTGGTGGTGTTGTCCTCCCACGCCAACAAGGCACTTTTTGCCACGCCTTAGTTAGGCTTTTCTGCACTAGTGAGAATTTCAATTATATGTTTAACGGACAAGTTCATTACCTAAGGCATCATTGCCAAGCTTCCTCATTCGTAGAGGAATTTTGCTACCTCTCTGAAGCACAAGAGACAGGAATTTACTGATGTCAATCATATTAGCACTCTTGATGTGGAAGAGAAGGCGAGGGCCAAGGACACACGTGCTCATTTCCTTGAGGAAAATTCTAGTGCAAACTTGGTACAAAAGAAAATTTTCCATCCCAAGAAATTCAAGAAGAACAATATGCGGGCAAAGAGCATGTGTGTTATGATATCAACATGTTATCTTCTTATCCGGTCCCAAGAACTACACCATCATGATGGAAAACGGGCCACATGCTTTTGTTCATGGTGTCGGTATGGCCAATTTGAAGTTTATTTCGGGAAAGATCGTGTCGCTGAAGAACATGCAACATGTCCCTTCTATAAATAAAAATCTTGCCATCGACTCTCATATGTGTCGAGATGGCCACAAGCTAGTATTTGAGTCCAATAAGGTTTGTAGTGTCTAAGTGTGGACAATTGTTTGGAAAAGGCTATGAGTGTGAAGACATATTTTGCCTATCTTTTTAAGACTTCTACAATAAAGTAATTAATCATGTTTGCAGCGAAACTGAATCAAATGTTTAGCACACATGTCTTTGTTATATTAACTTTGGTTGCATGACGTGGCTAGCAAATTTGCGCTTAATGCAAATTTCACAATTGTCAAAGGTTCTAAGTGCGAAGTATGTGTGGAAGCAAACAAACCTCGCAAGTCCCATACGAGGTACCGGTGGGCAACGTTCGCTCGTGCCCCCTCCCCCCGGAGGGTGACACGAGCAGGTGCTTCTAATGTTGCAACGTATATGCATTGTGCTTGTAAATCCGATATGATTTTAGTATGACACTGCATAGCAACCCTCGATGTACCAAGCCAACAAAATAGACTAAGCAAATTGTTGTTCTCTCGTGCGAGGCGAAGACCCAGGCGACTCTCAACTAGGATTTTCTTGGCCTCTCATTGGCGCCGCTGCCGGTCTGCCTCGTCTCCTATGATCCTAGGATTACGGAGGCACGGTGAATCTTGACCCTTGCCAGTGAGAGGGCTCTGTTTTTAGTGTTTTCTTTTTCAATTTTTAGGGTTTATGCCGTGCTCAAGAAGATGAGGCGGCAACGGCTTCCTGAAGATGGAATAGAATTCTCCCCGCCTAGCCCTGCCCTGGTGGTGCTTCTAGCGTCGTCAGAGGATGTGTGGAGGTCTGTCTCTGGCATAGTAGCGGATCCAACCCAATGGGCTAATAGTAGAATTATTCATAAAAAATGTTTTTAAAATACTTTGAACTTCTTTTTGCTATGATATGAAGCTATGGGGAAACTCCCAAGGCGGGCCGCCCTCTAGCTTCGCCATGCTCTAGCAGATCTCATGGGATTCGGTTGGCATTTTTCTTCGGTGGATCCGCTTGGATTCAGTCTTCATTCATGTGCGTCCGCGTGTGTATAGATTAGATCATTCTGGTCTACGCTTCTCTTCGCTAGCGGCGGTTGCTGCCTGGTGCGCTGGTCATATGTGGTCTTAGCATGTCCACTTCCCGATTGTTTACTACAACAAGGTTTGTCCAGCTTCAATGAGGGACGAGAGATGAGAGCGGCACGCCTTCTGCTTGCTTTAGTGCTTGTAGTCGTCGTTATGTGCTTTACTAATCTAAATGTAATTTTTACTTCTGTTTTTTGTACCATTGGGTTCTTCCTTTTGGTTAGTAAAAAAACTACACGTAGATTTGCAGATGGAATGGGAAACTACCGGTACGCAAAACAAGAAACGGGAAACTGCTTCCGCGGTGGAATGCCGTCTCCGTCCCAGCGTCATTTGACCGGGTGCAGTCTTCACTCGTCTGCGTCCGATCTTCCCCCAAATTCACACTAGCCGCCCCCGGAAAACATCACTGAAAATCTGGCCCCGCGTGACTGAGGACCCATCCATCATGTCACACGTCTGCGAGTCCCAGACGCAACCGTGGGGCCCCACAAGGAGTTGCCGCAGCGAGCCAGGGTTCCAGATCCCGGAAAGGGTCGGTCCCATGAGCGTGTACGAGGGTGCAGGCGGCCAATGGGCGCCAGGGCCCCGGGTCGTACGGAATGGAGAGCTGCGACGGCGACACGCACGCGGGGGAGGACCTCGGCCGTAGTAGCATCCGCATCTGCGCCCGCCGGATGGGTGGGGTCGGCCCAGTACGAGCGGGAGTGCGTGTGACTGGCGCAACGGCGCAACCGCGCAAGGCTCACCCAAAGAAAAGACAAAACCACCCACCCAACCTACTCTCTCTCTCCTAACCGATAATACTACACACACGGGCTCTCCTAACTTCAATCCAAATCTTCAATGTTAACGAGTCCGTTAAATCCGTAGAAATCTCCCCATATGATCTGCATTATACTTAAACAAAGCTGATTCTCTCGCTCAAAATTAAAAAGCTGGTTCTCCACATGCCATAAGCTTAATCTGGATGCATGTTCCAGAAAAAAAAGATATCCGGATGCATGGAGTTGCATTGTTTTCCTTTGACTTTTTTTGGCGGTAAGTTTTTCTTTAAGTCAGGACAAAATAATGCTACTAACCAAAACTCAGTAAGTGTTTTTAAATGACCAGATTAGGAGATGAAAACCTTAATGCAAGTATTATTTGTATAATCTCGTAAGTATGTGTTGTCACAAAAAAAATCTCATACGTACGTGCATATCCTTAGACGCATTGTTGTACTACTTTCATTGTGAAAATAGTGTATACGAGTATATATGGGCGGGCGTATCTGATGTCCTTTATTTAATTACACCTAAATGACAAGTTATAGAATATAGACCAGCTAAAGGGTTTTCTCGATACATGACAACATGTTATATTTATATTGCATAAAGAAACATCCAAAACTTTCACCCTTTTTTGCAACTAGCCATCAAAATTCTCTTTGGTCTGCCCTACTTAGCCTTTTGCTTCTGGAAATGCCTTGCTTAGCCTTCCCCTACCATCGAATAGTGGAACAAGCTCCTTTCAAAAAAAAAGTGGAACGAGCTACTTTAGCTCCTTAGAGCAATAATAATATGTGACTTTGGGTCCTTAGAGCAATAATATGTGACCAGAGTAAGCGCTAGAATTTAACTGATTGCACATATGTTGCCTCATTATTCTTATTCCCACTCTTGTCAGGCTAGGGCTGCTGCTCTATAAGACAATGAAGTAGTTCATCCCCAAAGTATATATGTCAATATTCCCTGTCATTCCTTGCATGTGCCGCGAGATTTCCCACTTTTTAGTCTATCCCCGAAGTATGTCATATCACTCATTTGTTATCAGCAGTAACTTCAAAAGGTAGTTAACCGGACAACACATTACCTATCGTGGATATATTTGAATTGCTTTTAGAAACCAAGCTTTTTCCCGCTTTATATATAAAGCAAACGTCCCAACGCAAGTACAAGAGTTGAAACTAATAATGAAGATAGTCTGTTGGGCCACAACACAAGAATGCCCAGTGAAACGCAAACCGCCTAGCTGTCGGAATGAGAGGCTAGAAAGTGAAGGTGAGTATATATTATAGTATGACGTTAAGATTCACTCACATGAAAATGTAGAGATACGCCGAATGCAGGTTTATATAGATCCTACATGAATGCCCTTATATGTAAAATTGTGAAACTTATATTTGGAGAGTCTAAAAAAATCTGAATCAGCTCCCACATGTACTTGGAGACGTGTTAATTGTATCTGTAAAATTATACTAAAAATACATTAATTTTCGTGCCACACAAAAAAGACATGTTTCTAGATCTAAAATGGTGATAGTATATGTATATTTGTTATCCTCATTTTTATAGTCCATAAATGAAAAAAGATATTACTGAAATTTTATACTATATATTTCACACTTATGTACAAATTGAATTTCTCATATTTTTAGTTTAAAATATTGCTTTTTATTTGAAAGAAAAGGGCTTCATGACGCCCAGGGATCTAATTTGCATTTTCACTGATAGATCCCAATAGTCATGGGATGGTGAACAAAAGAACAACACGCTCCTGATATTATAAAAATATATATTCCTCAGCTAGATCGTACACCGATAGTCGCACTTTCCGGGCTCCCGGCTCAATAATATTATGTAATGTTATAAAACGATTTCCCAACTAACATTGTGTGTCGTGAACCCATTGACAAGGATGAGCACAACTTGCGGCCAATGCATTTGTAGTTATAAATCAACTCTCTCTATCTTAATATATAGACGCGCAGATCTCCTAGTCCTCGAAAAGAACAGTGCTTGCCATCCTCGTATGTTCCTTGTTTGTGCGTGTGAGTGATGCAATCACAGACCAATGCTATGCGCAACCACATAAAGTTCCAAAAGATTGAATACATGCTGACATTTTTCTGCTTGGTTGATTTGTCGAGCTTGTGCGTGGGAGCGTGCAAAACCACCGGGCATAACCTCTTTCGAGATCTGCACGTACTAGACGGCTTAAAATAGCAGTTAGTGGATTTGTGGTCCATACAATTATGGTAAGTATCCTACTAACTAAAGGTTCTTCGCTGGTGTGCCTGACAAGGCAGCTCGTGTCTTTTGAAGTACATGTGCCTGTTGCAAAACGTACTACGTGAGCAGTCATTGGCCTTTGCAAATTTGCACAGACATCCCACTTGGGTCCCAAAGCTGAAACAGTGCGCTGCATTTTTGAGGAGATAAACGGTGGGTTGTGGAGCGCATTGTGCAGAGGTAAAGCCTTTCTCGAGGGAACCCAAGCTTCAAACGGATGGTAGATATAGTATATACGACGTACACACACAAACAAACCACAAATGTACTAACGGCAGTACGACGTTCCTATTTTGAAAAGAAAACGGAGTACGTAGCTATACTACAGTTTTGCTTTTGGATTCTACCAAGTACATCATGCAAATTAATTATCACCGGACACGTACATGCACCACCGGTCTAGTCTGAGAATTGAAACCCTTTCAAAAATGCCATGTACGAGAGCAGAGGTTATATAATCATCTAGGAGAACACGGCTCCTTGATCCGTCGCTATCTTCCATGATCCTGCAATATCTCACCCATGACCCATCCTAATCTACTTGATGGGACCCCCGGACACTACAGTCTACTTGGAATCCCACCTCCGCCTTTCTTTCTCCATCGACTAGCCATTTTATCCTGTCATCATCGTGAGTTCGCGATCGAATCCTTTCACCGGGAATCCTTTAGCTGCTGGGGGCTAGCTGGGTTGCCAAAACAAGGAAGGAACGTGTGGCTTTTCCAAAACGGAGAGCTAGCACAGGCAACTCGGAGACGCCCAGTGCATGTGATCATTGTGCGAGGCCCAGAGCTAGGTGGCTAGTGCTTTTTCTGGCCCCGTAGCGGTACTGCCCTAGTAAGCCAACTTGCTTGCTCTTGTAGTATTCTGTGCTGGTCAATTATCAGGTATTCAGGTGTCTCATCAGATCGATCGCATCAGTGGCCAGCATCGATGCAAAGCTGATATGCTGCTAATTTTTGCACGCATGCGTGTCCAATCCGACACGGTGAGGCTGGGCGCAAGAATGACATGATTTGACTGGCCCGAAAGACCTCTCTGAACTTGCCATCTTCTCCTTCAGGCATGCTAACATGTACGCCGTGAGGGAGCCATTTTATTTTTTGAGACAAGTGAGAGAGCCAACTGATATATCCTCAAACAGAAAGAAAAAAGACTGACGAACTAGCGGTTGGGTCCAAGTAAAAGGGGAGCGCGCTATGTCTCGCTTATAGCGAGACCTGGCGATTCCTCCTATTTGACGCTGCAGGCGCCCCCATGCTGGGCCGGCCCATCAAGTGTTCTTTTTTCCTGAATTTCGATGAAATTTTTTCTAATTTGATGAACTTTTATGAAAATTGATAAACATTTTTGAAAATATGTGAACTTTTTTTCAAGTTCAATGAACCTTTTTCAAATTCAGATTCAGAAAACTATTTTCCCAATTGGATGAACTTTTTTCAAATTCAGTGAACTATTTTCCAAATTGGATGGACTGTTTTGTTCATCTTTTTCTTTCCAGAAAATCATCCTTTTCTATCTATGAGAAATAAACAGCGCGACTACCTTATTTTTAAATATTTCGCGCCGGAAACTGTCACTAGCGCGAACTTGCTCTGGTGGTTCAGGCAACCTGTGCTGTAGGTAAAAAAGTGGTGAGTTCGAATCTTAGCTGGAGCAGCACTTACAGACGGTTTTTTTTCGTGATATATACATTTTTTTCGCCTGTTCCTCATCGTGGGCCGGCCCACCAGGCGCGGCTAGTTAGCGCCAGTTCCTAAACGGGCGCATGAAGCGCCGTATAGGAGCTCCCCAGAGTGAAACCCCGCGACCACCATCACCACATAACCCAGGACAACCACTAAGGCACTTCTGTACTATTTCTTCGTTTCTTTGTAATAGCTTTATTCACATTCTTTCATACATGAGCGTAGGAACATTCACAGACGGTTTTTTCATGATATACACATTTTTCGCCTGTTCTTCATCGTGGGCTGGCCCACCAGGCACGACTAGTTAGCGCCAGTTCCTAAACGGGCTGCGCCGTATAGGAGCTCCCCATAGTGAAACCCGCGACCACCGTCACCACCTAACCCGGGACAACCACTAGGCCACTAAGGCACTTCTGCATTGTTTCTTCGTTTCTTTGTAATAGCTTTATTTCACGTTCTTTCATACGTGAGCGTAAGAACTTTAACTCTTTTTTTATGAACGTAAGAACTTTAACTTTAAGGCTCATAATCTTGTCAAATTTACTTGTAATCTACTCCCTCCGTTCGGTGAAGAGTGTACATCTAGGTTCAATTTTTGTCCATGAAAGAGTGTACTTTTATCTTCCCAATGCACTTTAAATTAGGAAAAACTACTTCTCTCTCATCACACGGCAATCAAGACCAATAACAATCTATACATGGTCTTCTTAATTTCTACATGCACTTAGCTCATTGAAGGGTGGGTTATTAAAGAGAAGAGAGATAGTAGCTTGCATCTTTCCAATGCATTTTTTACTCAACTCCATAATGTGTCCCCATGACCCAAACCTTTACCTATGTCCTATGTTTGGAATGAATAAAGATGGCGAGGTTTCTCAAAAAAAATGTTCGTCAGTTTGTTTTCTTTCTTTCTTTCTTTTTCTAGTTATTTTACTCTTTTTTTCTTAGATGCGCGGTTTTTTAGTTCATGAACTTTTTCATCGAATTTGATGATTTTTATTTCATTTTTTGATGAACTTTTTTGAAAACTTGATGAACTCTTTTTTCAAATCGATGAACTTTTTCAATTTTTGATGAATTTTTTAAAAAATTTTGATGAATGTTTTTCAAATACGGTGATTTTTTTCAAATTTAATGAACTTTTTTAAAATTCAATGAACTTTTATTCAAACTTGATGATTCAAATTTGATGAACTTTTTTTATAATTAGGTGAACTTTTTCCAAATTTGATGAACCTTTTCCAACTCGATAAGCATTTTTAATTCATGATTATTTTTTAAAATATACCTTTTCTTTATTAAATTTTTTATATAAGGCATATAATACTACTATACGTTGATGTTTGTACTAAAAGAAGGGTCAAATAGCATTATTTCCTAATACTAATCAACAAAACTGCGCCTGGTCTAGTGGTGAAGGCATGAAGTTGTAAACAACGCCCAATAGGAGCTCCTGCGCAAGACCTAGCATGCTGTCACGCAAGGCACCTCGGTAAATGGGCCGGCCCAGGCACACGGGACACTACTAGGGAAAAACCTAGCAGTAGCGCTGGTTTTGGGGCTAACAGTAGCGCGGGAGACCACACTACTGCTACGGCGCTACAGCTAAAGGGTAGCAGTAGCATTGGTTTACCCGCGCTACTGCTATCCCTACTTAGCAGTAGCACTTTTTACAAAACGCGCTACTGGTAGTTACTAGCAGCGCACCTCTCTACCCACGCTATTACTATTATTACGTATTCTATTTCTTTTTTATTTTATGTCGTATTCATACATCATTATACAAGTTTTTATACAGTAGCAATTTAGAGATTGTTTTTACATCATAATGAGTTATTACATCACTGGGTGAAAGAACCGTGGATTAGTTTCATGACTCACCCAATGATATAATAACTCATCATCATAATATCATTAACAGTTTATCATCATAATACATCATTGTCATATAACAACTCCTCATGATCATCATTTTCGTCCATGAGAGATCATATAACAACTTGGTCACTAGTCATAATCACAACTCCTCATCATCATCATCAACTCTAACACATTGTAGCACATAATAACAACTTCTCATCATCATCATAGTCATAATCAACACTAACTAATTGTTCTTAGTACCTAGGACCTACTCCTCTCTCGTATGTAAAATACCATAAAAGAGATAAACCGGTCCATCTCCATAATGGAGAATGGAGTTAAAACTATCTCCAACTTGTGGCTTGCGCACATTCATGTTGTATCCAATTAGTTGCGTGTGCACATTCATCACTTTACTCCATTCATTGGTTTTGAGCCTTCCATCATTTGAAGAAATCGAGTATGTAGTATGGTAAGCCTTCGAAGAAGTTGGTCGTAAGCTAACCATATGCATATAACCTTCGGTAAACAGCATGTAAGGCACAACTGTTGGAGAACATAGTAATTTCAAAAATTTCCCTACGCACGCACAAGATCATGGTGATGCATAGCAACGAGAGGGAAGAGTATCGTCCACGTACCCTCATAGACCGTAAGCAGAAGCATTATGAGAACGCGGTTGATGTAGTCGAACGTCTTCACGATCCAACCGATCCAAGTACCAAACACACGGCACCTCCGAGCACACGTTCAGCTCGATGACGTCCCACGAACTCCGATCCAGCAGAGCTTCACGGGAGAGTTCCGTCAGCACGACAGCGTGATGACGGTGATGATGTTGCTACCGACGCAGGGCTTCGCCTAAGCACCGCTACGATATGATCGAGGTGGATTATGGTGGAGGGGGGCACCGCACACGGCTAAGGGATCAATGATCAACTTGTGTGTTCTAGGGTGACCCCTGCCCCCGTATATAAAGGAGCAAGGGGGAGGCCGGCCGGCCCCTGTAGGGCGCGCTAGGAGGAGGTGTCCTCGTCCTAGTAGGAGTAGGACTCCCCTTTCCTACTCCTACTAGGAGGAGGAAAGGAAGGGGGAAGGGGAGAAGGAAGGAGAGGGAGGAAAGGAGGAAAGGGGGGCTGGCCCCCTAGTCCAATTCGGTTTGGGCTAGGAGGGCGCACGCGCTGCCTCCTCTCTTCCACCACTTGGCCCATGAGGCTCAATACTTCTTCCCCGTATTCCCGTAACTCTCCGGTACTCCGAGAAATACCCAAATCACTCAGAACCTTTCCGATGTCCGAATATAGTCGTCCAAGATATCGATCTTTATGTCTCGACCATTTAGAGACTCCTTGTCATGTCCCCGATCTCATCCGGGACTCCGAGCTACCTTCGATACATCAAATCATATAAACTCATAATATCAATCATCACCGAACGTTAAGCATACGGACCCTACGGGTTCGAGAACTATGTAGACATGACCGAGACATGTCTCCGGTCAATAACCAATAGCGGAACCTGGATGTTCATATTGGCTCCTACATATTCTATGAAGATCTTTATCGGTCAAACCGCATAACAACATACGTTGTTCCCTTTGTCATCAGTATGCTACTTGACCGAGATTCGATCGTCGGTATCCCAATACCTAGTTCAATCTTGTTACCGGCAAGTCTCTTTACTCGTTCCATAAAGCACTATCCCGCAACTAACTCATTAGTTGTAGTGCTTGCAAGGCTTATAGTGATGTGCATTACCGAGAGGGCCCAGAGATACCTCTCCGACAATCGGAGTGACAAATCCTAATCTTGATCTATGCCAACTCAACAAGTACCATCGGAGACACCTGTAGAGCACCTTTATAATCACCCAATTATGTCATGACGTTTGGTAGCACACAAAGTGGTCCTCCGGTAATCGGGAGTTGCATAATCTCATAGTCATAGGAACATGTATAAGTCATGAAGAAAGCAATAGCAATAAACTAAAATGATCAAGAGCTAAGCTAACGGAATGGGTCAAGTCAATCACATCATTCTCCTAATGATGTGATCCCGTTTATCAAATGGCAACTCATGTATATGGTTAGGAAACATAACCATCTTTGATCAACGAGCTAGTCAAGTAGAGGCATACTAGTGACACCCTGTTTGTCTATGTATTCACACACGTATTGTGTTTCTGGTTAATACAATTCTAGTATGAATAATAAACATTTATCATGGAATAAGGAAATAAATAATAACTTTATTATTGCCTCTAGGGCATATTTCCTTCAGTCACCCACTTGCACTAGAGTCAATAATCTAGATTACACAGTAATGATTCTAACACCCATGGAGCCTTGGTGCTGATCATGTTTTGCTCATGAGAGAGGCTTAGTTAATGGGTCTGCAACATTTAGATTCGTATGTATCTTGCAAATCTCTATGTCTCCCACCTAGACTTGATCGCGGATGGAATTGAAGCGTCTCTTGATGTGTTTGGTTCTCTTGTGAAATCTGGATTCCTTTGCCAAGGCAATTGCACCAGTATTGTCACAAAAGATTTTCATTGGACCCGATGCACTAGGTATGACACCTAGATCGGATATGGACTCCTTCATCCAGACTCCTTAATTTGCTGCTTCTGAAGCAGCTATGTACTCCGCTTCACACGTAGATCCCGCCACGATGCTTTGTTTAGAACTGCTCCAACTGACAGCTCCACTGTTCAATATAAACACATATCATGTCTACGATTTAGAATCGTCCGGATCAGTGTCAAAGCTTGCATCAACGTAACCATTTATGATGAGCTCTTTGTCACCACCATGAACGAGAAACATATCCTTAGTCCTTTTCAGGTATTTTAGGATGTTCTTGTCCGTTGTCCAGTGATCCACTCCTGGATTACTTTGGTACCTCCCCGCTAGACTAATAGCAAGGCACACATCAGGTCTGGTATATAGCATTGCATACATGATAGAGCCTATGGCTGAAGCATAGAGAACACTTTTCATTTTCTCTCTATCTTCTGCGGTGGTCGGGCATTGAGTCTTACTCAACTTCATACCTTGTGACACAGGCAAGAACCCTTTCTTAGCTTGATCCATTTTGAACTTCTTCAAAACTTTATCAAGGTATGTGCTTTGTGAAAGTCCAATTAAGTGTCTTGATCTATCTCTATAGATGTGGATGCCTAATATATAAGCAGCTTCACCGAGGTCTTTCATTGAAAAACTTTTATTGAAGTATTCTTTTATTCTATCTAGAAATTCTATATCATTTCCAATCAACAATATGTCATCCACATATAATATTAGAAATGCTACAGACCTCCCACTCACTTTCTTGTAAATACAGGCTTCTCCAAAAGTCTGTATAAAACCATATGCTCTGATCACACTATCAAAATGTTCATTCCAACTCCGGGAGGCTTGCACCAGTCCTTAAGTGGATCGCTGGAGTTTGCACACTTTGTTAGTACCCTTTGGATCGATAAAACCTTCAGGTTGCATCATATACAAATCTTCTTCCAGAAATCCATTCAGGAATGCAGTCTTTACATCCATTTGCCAAATTTCATAATCATAAAATGCGGCAATTGCTAACATGATTCACACGGACTTAAGCATCACTACGGGTGAGAAGGTCTCATCATAGTAAACTCCTTGAACTTGTCGAAAACCTTTTGCAACAAGTCGAGCTTTGTAGACAGTAACGCTACCGTCAGCATCAGTCTTCTTCTTGAAGATCCATTTATTCTCGATGGCTTGCCGGTCATCGGGCAAGTCAACCAAAGTCCACACTTTGTTCTCATACATGGATCCCATCTTAGATTTCATGGCCTCAAGCCATTTTCCAGAATCTAGGCTCATGATCGCTTCCTCATAGTTCGTAGGTTCATCATGGTCAAGTAACATGACCTCCAGAACAGGATTACCGTACCACTCTGGTACGGATCTTACTCTGGTTGACCTACGAGGTTCGGTAGTAACCTGATCTAAAGTTTCATGATCATCATCATTGGCTTCCTCACTAATTGGTGTAGGTGTCACAGGAACCGGTTTCTGTGATGTACTACTTTCCAATAAGGGAGCAGGTACAGTTACCTCATCAAGTTCTACTTTCCTCCCACTCACTTGTTTCGAGAGAAACTCCTTTTCTAGAAAGGATCCATTCTTAGAAACAAATGTCTTGCCTTCGGATCTATGATAGAAGGTGTACCCAACAATCTCCTTTGGGTATCCTATGAAGACACATTTCTCCGATTTGGGTTCGAGCTTATCAGGTTGAAGCTTTTTCACATAAGCATCGCAGCCCCAAACTTTAAGAAACGACAACTATTGTTTCTTGCCAAACCATAGTTCATAAGGTGTCATCTCAACGGATTTAGATGGTGCCCTATTTAACGTGAATGCAGCTGTCTCTAAAGCGTAACCCCAAAATGATAGCGGTAAATCAGTAAGAGACATCATAGATCGCACCATATCTAGTAAAGTATGATTACGACATTAGGACACACCATTACGTTGTGGTGTTCCAGGTGGCATGAGTTGCGAATGAAGATCAAACTCGTAACTCAAATATTCTCCTCCACGATCAGATCATAGAAACTTTATTTTCTTGTTACGATGATTTTCCACTTCACTCTGAAATTCTTTGAACTTTTCAAATGTTTCAGACTTATGTTTTATCAAGTAGATATACCCATATCTTCTCAAATCATCTGTGAAGGTGAGAGAACAACGATACCCACCGCGAGCCTCAATATTCATCGGACCACATACATCAGTATGTATGATTTCCAACAAATCTGTTGCTCGCTCCATAGTTCTGGAGAACAGTGTTTTAGTCATCTTGCCCATGAGGCATGGTTCGCAAGTACCAAGTGATTCATAATCAAGTGATTCCAAAAATCCATCAGAATGGAGTTTCTTCATGCACTTTACACCAATATGACCTAAATGGCAGTGCCACAAATAAGTTGCACTATCATTATCAACTCTGCATCTTTTGGCTTCAACATTATGAATATGTGTATCACTACTATCGAGATTCATTAAAATTAGACCACTCTTCAAGGGTGCATGACCATAAAAGATATTACTCATATAAATAGAACAACCATTATTCTCTGATTTAAATGAATAACCGTCTCGCATCAAACAAGATCCAGATATAATGTTCATGCTCAACACTGGCACCAAATAACAATTATTTAGGTCTAAAACTAATCCCGAAGGTAGATGTAGAGGTAGCGTGCCGACCGCGATCACATCGACTTTGGAACCATTTCCCACGTGCATCGTCACCTCGTCCTTAGCCAATCTTCACTTAATCCGTAGTCCCTATTTCGAGTTGAAAATATTAGCAATAGAACCAGTATCAAATACCCAGGTGCTACTGTGAGATTTAGTAAGGTACACATCAATAACATGTATATCACATATACCTTTGTTCACCTTGCCATCCTTCTTATCCGCCAAATACTTGGGACAGTTCCGCTTCCAGTGACCAGTCCCTTTGCAGTAGAAGCACTCAGTCTCAGGCTTAGGTCCAGACTTGGGTTTCTTCTCTTGAGGAGCAACTTGTTTGTTGTTCTTCTTGAAGTTCCCTTTCTTCTTCCCTCTACCCTTTTTCTTGAAACGGGTGGTCTTGTTGTGTAACACCCCGGATGTAACTTCCCCAATTTGTACTCCAACTCTTGCCATTTCCGGCGTTAAGTTATATTTATTTCCTCGGGTTCGGGTTTTTGCCTCCGTGTATTGTTATCGTTGTCATGCATATCATATCATGTCATCATGTGCATTGCATTTGCATACGTGTTCGTCTCATGCATTCGAGCATTTTCCCCGTTGTCCATTTTGCATTCCGGCGCTTCGTTCTCCTCCAGTGGTCATTTCTAGTTTTATTTCGTGTGTGGGGGTTAAACATTTCCGGATTGGACCGAGACTTGCCAAGCAGCCTTGGTTTACTACCGATAGACCGCCTGTCAAGTTTCGTACCATTTGGACTTCGTTTGATTCTCCAACGGTTAACCGAGGGACCGAAAAGGCCTCGTGTGTGTTGCAGCCCAACACCCCTCCAATTTGGCCCAAAACCCACCAAACTCTGCTCCATGTCCTAGAGCGTTCGATCACGATCGCGTGGCCGAAAACCGCACCTCATTTGGACTCTCCTAGCTCCCTCTATGCCTATATATACACCCCCCCATTCCAAATTCGTGGTTCCTCTCCCGCCTAACCCTAAAAAAATTCAGACGCACTCCGCGCGCGGAGCCGGACACGTCCGCCGCCCGCCGCCCACACCGGGCGGACCGGCCAGTCGCGCGCGCCGCCGCCGCGCCGCCCGCGCCGAGGCCGGCCCGCGCCGCTCCCGAGGCCGCGCCCCGCGCCGCCTCCCTCCTCCAGCCCGGCGCCGCCCCTCCGCCGCGCCGCCGCAGCTCGCCCTCGCCGGCCGAGCCCGCCGCCGCCATCGCGCGAGCCGCCGCCGCCGCGCCGCCTCCCGGCCGCGCCGCCCGCCGCCGGCGACCACCCCGGCCGCCTCCTCCACGCCAGCCCGCCGGCGAGCGCCGGATCCGCCGGTGAACAGTGCGCGAGATCCGATCCGGTTCGCAACTACAGTAACCCTAGATCTAGGTCATTTTTTTCCTAAGTCCTGAAATCTGCAGATCCAAGTGCCTCTGTTCGGGGCCCCGTAACTTTGCATCCGTAGCTCCGATTTGGGCATATAGCATATCAAAATGTTCATGTCAGAGAGTACATCATTTCATTCCATTGCATCATTTTCATTTGAGCTCATCTTGATGCCCGAAATGCTGTTAGAAGAGGCCTACTTGAGTTAATTGTCAGATCTGTTACTCCGTTTAGCACTTTTGTCATTTTTGCCATGATTAATGTGTGCATGCTATGCCCGTGACTTATTCATATGTTTTGTTAAGGGTTTTGTCATCTATCCAGAGGTGCAGCCCATGTATTTTTAGGATATGTGTGGTGACTTGTGCAAGCTTGCAAAGTGGCGCACTTGCTAATTCTGTTTTCAGGGACTTCGTGATTTCACTAAGTCCTGGGATTGTTTAGTTCATGATGCCATATGTTCTTGTTGTTTCCTAGTGATCCGTGCCTCTTTTGAGGATGATCAGTAAGTGAGTTTTGTTAACCTTATAGTGCCCTATCCATCCATGTCTTTTTTTGCAATTATGGAGCAACCTAGCTTGAGTTAATCGAGCTCTACTTTTGCTTCGTTGTGAATCTGGGCAGATCGTCAACTTGTTTGCGATTTTGCCGATGTTATTGTAGTTGATCCGTGCATGCTTTGCCATTGTTCTTGCCATTTCTAGCTTGAATTTTGTGCCTTCTTAAGGGATGTATTCTTGTCTTTCCATGACTTGCTCTGTAGTGAGTGCATCGAGCTCGTAAACATGCCTTCGTGAGTTATGTTTCAGCATGTCCCAGTTTTCACTAAGTCTGAAAACTGATGATGTTTTTGCTATGTTCGTGTGCTTGTTACTATATTTTGTGATCCCTTTTGGCTCAAGGTAACTAAGGGACTTTTGTTAAGCTTGTTGAGTAGCTCCATGCCATGTCTTTCTTTGTCATGTTCAGGTCCTGTAGCATGTTGTTTTGTTGCTCCGAAGAGGGCTATATGATCTGAAATTCCAGACAAGTGTTAATTTCACTAAGTCTGAGATCTGTTTACCATTTGCGTTTTTGCCATGCTTGTTTGAACCTGTTAATGGATGAATTGGCCGTAGCTCAGTGCTAGACTTTTGTTAAGCATCTTGTGTGCATCCCTGCCATGTATTTTGTTGTCATGTTTGGGTGCTGTAGCATGTTCATCTCATTGCATTTAGATGCCTACTTGCTGTAAATCGCAGACCGGTGTCATTTTTGAAACGCTTGCCATTTCCAAACCGTAACTCCGATTCCGGCGTTCTTTATATCGTTTTCAAGCGATTTCATCTCATATTTTCAGTGGCACCCTTGGAATTCCAAGTTGAGGCCAGCTTCATGCATTTCCTGTCATATCTTGCATTTTGCATCCCGCATTGCATCCCGCATAGCATATCATCATTTCATCATATTACTTGTTCTTGCACGTGGTTGATTGTATCCTTGTTGCTTGTTTGTCTTGTTTGGGTAGAGCCGGGAGACGAGTTCGCTAACGAGGATCCCGTTGAGTTTGCTTTTGAGGATCCAGTCAACTCTGACAACTGTGCAGGCAAGATGATCATACCCTCGAAATCACTACTATCTTTGCTATGCTAGTTTGCTCGCTCTTTTGCTTTGCCAATGCTACGATGCCTACCACTTTCTTGCAAGCCTCCCAAATTGCCATGTCAAACCTCTAACCCACCATTGTCCTAGCAAACCGTTGATTGGCTATGTTACCGCTTTGCTCAGCCCCTCTTATAGCGTTGCTAGCTGCAGGTGAAGATTGGAGGCCGTTCCTTGGTGGAACATTTATTTACTTGTTGGGATATCATTATATTGCTATGTTATCTTAATGCATCTATATACTTGGTAAAGGGTGGAAGGCTCGGCCTCTCGCCCAGTGTTTTGTTCCACTCTTGCCGCCCTAGTTTCCGTCATATCGGTGTTATGTTCCCGGATTTTGCGTTCCTTACGCGGTTGGGTTATAATGGGAACCCCTTGACAGTCCGCCTTGAATAAAACTTCTCCAGCAATGCCCAACCTTGGTTTTACCATTTGCCACCTAGCCTTTTCCCTTGGGTTTCGCGGACTCAAGGGTCATCTTATTTTAACCCCCCCCGGGCCAGTGCTCCTCTGAGTGTTGGTCCAACCTAGAGCACCGTGCGGGGCCGTTCCTTGGCAACTTGGGTTACGTTGGCTCCCGTACGCTTAGCTTATCCGGTGTGCCCTTAGAACGAGATATGTGCAGCTCCTATCGGGATTTGTCGGCACAGCGGGCGGTGTTGCTGGACTTGTTTTACCATTGTGGGAGTTGTCTTGAATTACCGAGATACCGAGCCTGATCGGAACATCTTGGGAGGAGGTATATTCCTTCGTTGACCGTGAGAGCTTGTCATGGGCTAAGTTGGGACTCCCCTGCAGGGATTGAACTTTCAAAAGCCGTGCCCGCGGTTATGGGCAGATGGGAATTTGTTAATGTCCGGTTGTAGATAACTTGAACCTTAATTGATTAAAATGAATCAACCGAGTGTGTTACCGTGATGGCCCCTTCTCGGCGGAGTCCGGGAAGTGGACACGGTGTTGGTGTAATGTTTGCGCAGGCTGCCCTCTAGTTTCTCGCTCGTGCTTTGCCTCCTCTTCTCGCTCTCTTTTGCGAATAAGTTAGCCACCATACTTGCTAGTCGCTTGCTGCAGCTCCACTCATATTTTACCTTGCCTTACCTATAAGCTTAAATAGTCTTGATCGCGAGGGTGCGAGATTGCTGAGTCCCTGTGGCTCACAGATTACTATTACACCAGATGCAGGGCCTGATGATTCCGCTCCAGGAGACGCGTATGAGCTCAAGTGGGAGTTCGACGAAGACTCTCAACGATACTACGTTTCCTTCCCGATGATCAGTAGTGGTGCCCAGTTGGGGGTGATTGGGACCGTGTCGCATGTTGGGTTCTCTTTTATTTTGGCGCCGTAGTCGGGCCATGAGTGTTTGGATGATGTAATGTTATTTATGTACTTGATTGACGTGGCGAGTGTAAGCCAACTATGTTATCTCCCCTTTTTATTATATATTACATGGGATGTTGTGAAGATTGCCTAACTTGCGACATATGCCTTCAATGCGATTATGTCTCTAAGTCGTGCCTCGACACGTGGGAGCTATAGTCGCCGAGGGTGTTACAAGTTGGTAATCAGAGCCTTCCCCGACCTTAGGAGCCCCATTGCTTGATCGTTTTTAGCGGCCGAGTCGTGTCTAGAAAAATGTTTTGAGTCTTTAGGAATTATATATCGGGGAGATTAGGAATTATTTTTACTTCCCAGTCTCCTCATCGCTCTGGTAAGACTTCCTGACGTAGAGTTTTGACTCTTCTCTTCTCAAATTTCACTAAAAAAATTTAGGATCACGCGGGTATCTTGGAATCGTTCCGATGGTTTTATGATGAGAACATTGACTTGGTGCCTCCTGTCAGGGGTTTAGTGGAAGTGTCCCGGGGAGTTGAGCTCTGAGGTGTTGTCATCATAATTTTATCGTTGCAGTTCTGGAATACCTGAGTCTAGTACGCCGACATCGAAAATCTCTTTTATGCAGTTCGTTGGTGAGATAACCTCGACGCCACCCAGTACTGGGGCGGGAGTTCGGGAGTATCGCCATAACTTGTATGACGGATGCTTTTCGAAGGTTGAGGTAGATGGTTTCCGAAGGTTTCTTGGTTATGTGTTGAAGGATGGATACAGCTGGATGTAGGATTTGCTAGTTTGGGTGAGATATTATGCTTCCCCTGTATCACCAACACCTGATTGCATAACCGGAAAGGTTCGGGAGTTTCATAGGTGGGAATTCTAGTAGCTCTAGTTCTTCTTCTACGGATATTGGTTTGAGATTGGGATTTCTTACCGATTATTCGTTCTTGATCCGTACCTTGTTGATTTATTTCTCTACCTTAATTCTACGTGGCTTCTCAATTTATGGATATGTGACCATTTCAAAAGGAATGCATTCGTTCATTTTGTTCGGATGTGAAGGCTATATGTTGCAATTTTTCATTCCATTGAATTCAGCTTCAATATTTATCTGTCAATGTGCTAATGGTGGTCAACCTCTTCAGGATGGCTCCTCCAACGCGCACGACTCCGAATCCTGATCCACCACCACCTCCACCTCCTCCAGAGGCATGGCAAGCTGTGATGGCCGCAACCAATGCAAACACACAGCTGATCATGCAAATTCTTCAAGAGCGCAATCAAGGCAGTCATGGGAATCAAGGCAGCAATCAGAGTCACTTTGCTACACTCAACCAGTTCCTTGCTAACGGACCAAAGACTTTCAGCAATTGCGTTGAGGCAACCGATGCTGACGATTGGCTTGTGGATCTGTGTAAGCATTTCGAGTGCAGTAACATCAGGCCTGAGGACTTTGTCAAGTTCGCTTCCTTCCAACTCAAAGATCAAGCTGCAGAATGGTTCCAGCAGTACAAGGATTCCAGAGGTGGACGTGTTATCACTTGGGATGATTTCCGTCGAGATTTCCGAGCTCATCATATTCCGCAGAGCGTGGTTGAAAGCAAGCGTGAGGAATTCCGCAATCTGAAGCAAGGCTCTTTGTCTGTCTATGACTACAACAAGTTGTTCCAGAAGCTCGCCCGCTTTTCCAAGCAGGACGTCCCGGATGAGAAGAGCATGATATATCAGTTCAGGGGTGGTCTCAGAGAAGATATTTAGCTCGCTCTTGTTCTCTTCGAGCCCTTGAGATACGATGAGTTCTACAACATGGCACTGAAGCAAGAGGCTGCTCAGTTGAGGTGTGATGCTTCCAAGAAGTGAGTCAGAGATGTTACTCCTTCTTCCTCTACTCAAGTGGCCAAGCAGCAGAAGTTTTGGCTTCCTCCTCCTCCGTTCCGTCAGCCATTTCAGCAGAAGAGCAAAGGTGGCAGTGGTTCTTCCCACCTACCCAACCCTGGCTTTCAGAACAAGACTTCGTCTCAACCTCCAAGATTGAGTGCTCCGTATCACCGTCCGCTTTCAGAGGTCACGTGCAACAAGTGCCAACAGAAGGGTCACTATGCCAACAAGTGTCTCAACTAGAGGCGTCTTCCTCCTCCTCCTGTCAGATCGGCAAGTACAGCGGTGGTCAAGCATAACCCCAAGCATGCCAAGGTGAATTTGATGAATGCAGCTCGGGCAGAGGACTCGTCAGATGTGATCATGGGTAACTTTCCAGTTAACTCTTTTCCAGCAAAAGTTCTTTTTGACACTGGTGCATCGCATTGTTTCATGTCAAGATCATTTGTTTCCAAGCATGACTTCGTTTCACAAATGTTGGGTAAACCTATGGGAGTGGTTTCTCTGGCTAAGTCTATGAGGGCTACTTCTATAGTCCCGGATGTTTCTATCATGATGGGTGAATTCAAGTTTCTGGCTTCTCCAATGGTTCTTGGCAACTCGGATATTGATCTTATTCTCGGGATGGATTGGCCTTCTAAGCACAAGGCTCATCTTGATTGTGCAGCCAGGCAGATTCAATTGACTCATTCGTCTGAGGATGTTATTGTCTTTGCCGCTCGGGATAATACTATCCGTCTGTTTTCTCTCAATGAGAAGGGTGAATTGGATGCCATCTCTCAAATTCCAGTCGTTTGCGAATATCAAGACGTCTTTCCAGAAGAGCTCCCAGGAATGCCTCCGCACCGGCCAGTTGAATTCGTTATTGATCTTGAGCCTAGCACGGAACCTGTGTGCAAACGTCCTTACAAGCTCGGACCTGAAGAGTTGAAGGAGCTGAAGAAGCAACTTGATATGCAAGAGAAAATGGGTCTTATCCGGCCTAGTTCTTCTCTGTGGGGTTGTGGTGTTCTTTTTGTGAAGAAGAAGGATGGAACGGACCGACTTTGGGTTGATTACCATCCAGTGAACAAGAAGACCATCAAGAACAAATACCCACTTCCCAACATCAATGAGCTGTTCGAACAACTCAAAGGTGCCCAAGTATTCTCCAAGGTTGATCTCCATATGGGTTATCACCAGATTCGCATTCGTGAAGAAGATATTCCCAAGACAGCATTCAGAACAAGCTTTGGTTCATATGAATACACTGTCATGTCTTTTGGCCTTGCCAACGCTCCTCCGACGTTCTCTCACATGATGAACTTCATCTTCAACGCCTACACCAATGACTTCGTTTTGGTCTATCTCGACGACATTCTGGTTTTCTCGAAGAACAAGGAAGATCATGCCAAGCACTTGCGTTTGGTTCTTGATAAGCTCAGAGAACATCAGTTCTACACCAAGTTCTCCAAGTGTGAATTTTGGCTCGATGAGGTTCTTTATCTTGGTCATATCATCTCTTCCAAGGGCATTGCCGTGAATCCTGAGAAGGTGTCTGCAATTGTGAATTGGGAACCTCCTCAGAACGTGAAGCAACTCCGCAGTTTTCTCGGTCTCACAAGCTATTGCCGAAGATTCGTTGAAAACTTTTCTAAGATCGCGAAGCCTCTCTCAAATCTTCTCCAGAAGCACGTCAAGTACATTTGGTCCCCGGAGTGTGATATTGCTTTCAACACTTTGAAAGAGAAATTGATCACTGCTCCAGTTCTGACTCCACCTGATGAATCCAAGCCGTACGAGGTCTTTTGTGATGCCTCTCTCCAAGGTCTTGGCGCAGTATTGATGCAAGAGAAGAAAGTTGTTGCTTATACATCCCACCAGTTGAAGCCTAATGAGAAGAACTACCCCACTCATGATCTCGAGTTGGCGGCAATTGTGCATGCTCTTTTGACTTGGAGACATCTCTTATTGGGAAGAAAAGTGGACATTTTCACTGATCACAAGAGTCTCAAGTACATCTTCACTCAGCCTAATCTCAACCTCAGCAAACTCGATGGGTCGAAATGATTCAAGAGTATAATCCGAGTATTGAGTATACTCCAGGCAAGGCCAATGTGATTGCTGACTCTTTGAGCAGGAAAGCTTACTGCAACAGTCTGATTCTCAAGCCTTCTCAACCCGAGCTTTGTGAAGCTTTCCGCAAACTTAACCTGCAAGTTGTTCCTCAAGGTTTCCTCGCCAACCTTCAAGTCTCTCCTACCTTGGAAGACCAGATTCGCCAAGCCCAGCTTCTTGATGCTATGGTGAAAAAGGTGAAGATTGGGATTGCCAAGAGTCAGTCCAAGTACAAGTGCTACCGCCTTGATGACAAGGACACTCTCTTCTTCGAGGATCGTATTGTTGTACCCAAAGGTGACCTCCGTAAAGTGATCATGAACGAGGCTCACAATTCTCTCCTCTCCATCCACCCTGGGAGCACGAAGATGTATCAGGACCTTAAGCAAGCTTATTGGTGGACTCGAATGAAGCGCGAGATCGCTCTATTCGTGAATGAATGTGATGTCTGCAGAAGAGTGAAGGCAGAACACCAAAGGCCAGCAGGTCTCCTCCAACCTCTTGCCATTCCAGAATGGAAGTTTGGCCACATTGAGATGAACTTCGTGACTGGGTTTCCAAAGTCCAAGCATGGCAATGATGCTATATTTGTTGTCATCGACAAACTCACCAAAGTGGCTCACTTTCTGCCTATCAAAGAGTCGATCACCGCAGCTCAATTGGCGGAACTCTATACCTCTCGCATTGTCTCTCTGCACGGTATTCCTCAAGTGATCTCTTCAGACCGTGGCGGCATCTTTACCTCGAAGTTTTGGGATTCTTTTCAGAAGGCCATGGGCACGAACATCTGCTTTAGCACAGCTTTCCATCCTCAAACAAGTGGTCAAGTCGAGCGTGTCAACCAGATTCTTGAAGATATGCTCAGGGCTTGTGTGATCTCCTTCGGCATGAAGTGGGAGGATTGTCTTATGCTGAATTCTCCTACAACAACAGTTTTCAAGCAAGTTCGGGCAAGGCCCCTTTTGAAATTCTGTATGGCAGGAAGTGCCGTACCCCTCTCAACTGGTCTGAAACCAGTGAATGTCAACTTTTGGGTAATGACTTAATCACAGAAGCAGAAGAAATGTGCAAAGTCATTCGAGATAACCTCAAAGCAGCCCAATCCCGCCAGAAGAGCTACTATGATAGTAAGCACCGTGATTTGGCTTTTGAGATCAGAGATCATGTTTACCTCCGTGTCTCTCCTATGAAAGGTACTCGTCGCTTCGGTATCAAAGGGAAGCTTGCCCCTAGATACGTGGGACCTTTCAAGATTGTCAGCAAGAGAGGCGACCTCGCCTATCAACTCGAGCTTCCTTCAAACTTTGCAAATGTTCATGACGTGTTCCATGTCTCTCAGCTTCGAAAGTGCTTCAAGACTCCTGACCGCACCGTCAACTTCGAGGACATTGAGCTCCAAGAAGATCTCTCTTATCGTGAGCACCCAGTTGCTATTCTTGAAGAGACTGAACGCAAGACTCGCAACAAGTCAATCAAATTTCTCAAAGTCAAGTGGTCACACCATTCCGACCGTGAAGCTGCCTGGGAACGCGAGGATCACCTCCGTTCTGAGTACCCGGCGTTCTTTCAGTCCTAGATCTCGGGACGAGATCCTTTCGTAGTGGTGGAGTGTTGTAACACCCCGGATGTAACTTTCCCAATTTGTACTCCAACTCTTGCCGTTTCCGGCGTTAAGTTATATTTATTTCCTCGGGTTCGGGTTTTTGCCTCCGTGTATTGTTATCGATGTCATGCATCTCATATCATGTCATCATGTGCATTGCATTTGCATACATGTTCGTCTCATGCATTCGAGCATTTTCCCCGTTGTCCGTTTTGCATTCCGGCGCTTCGTTCTCCTCCAGTGGTCATTTCTAGTTTTCTTTCGTGTGTGGGGGTTAAACATTTCCGGATTGGACCGAGACTTGCCAAGCGGCCTTGGTTTACTACCGGTAGACCGCCTGTCAAGTTTCGTACCATTTGGACTTCGTTTGATTCTCCAACGGTTAACCGCGGGACCGAAAAGACCTCGTGTGTGTTGCAGCCCAACACCCCTCCAATTTGGCCCAAAACCCACCAAACTCTACTCCATGTCCTAGAGCGTTCGATCACGATCGCGTGGCCGAAAACCGCACCTCATTTGGACTCTCCTAGCTCCCTCTATGCCTATATATACACCCCCCATTCCAAATTCGCGGTTCCTCTCCCCCCTAACCCTAAAAAAATTCCCAGATCCACCGCTCTGGACGTGTCCGGGCAGAGCCGGACAACGTCCGCCACGCCACCGCCCAACCGGGATGCGCCACGTGGCGCCCGGCGCCCGCCGCCGCCGCGGCCCGCAGGGGCCCGAGGCCGGCCCTCCCGCGCCGCCTCCCTCCTCCAGCCTGGGCGCCGCCTCCCTCCTCCAGCCCGGCGCCGCCCCTCCGCCGCACCGCCGCAGCTCGCCCTCGCCGGCCGAGCTCGCCGCGCCGCCCGCCGCCGCCTCCCGGCCCCGCCGCCCGCCGCCGGCGACCACCCCGGCCGCCTCCTCCACGCCAGCCCGCCGGCGAGCGCCGGATCCGCCGGTGAACAGTGCGCGAGATCCGATCCGGTTCGCAACTACAGTAACCCTAGATCTAGGTCATTTTTTTCCTAAGTCCTGAAATCTGCAGATCCAAGTGCCTCTGTTCGGGGCCCCGTAACTTTGCATCCGTAGCTCCGATTTGGGCATATAGCATATCAAAATGTTCATGTCAGAGAGTACATCATTTCATTCCATTGCATCATTTTCATTTGAGCTCATCTTGATGCCCGAAATGCTGTTAGAAGAGGCCTACTTGAGTTAATTGTCAGATCTGTTACTCCGTTTAGCACTTTTGTCATTTTTGCCATGATTAATGTGTGCATGCTATGCCCGTGACTTATTCATATGTTTTGTTAAGGGTTTTGTCATCTATCCAGAGGTGCAGCCCATGTATTTTTAGGATATGTGTGGTGACTTGTGCAAGCTTGCAAAGTGGCGCACTTGCTAATTCTGTTTTCAGGGACTTCGTGATTTCACTAAGTCCTGGGATTGTTTAGTTCATGATGCCATATGTTCTTGTTGTTTCCTAGTGATCCGTGCCTCTTTTGAGGATGATCAGTAAGTGAGTTTTGTTAACCTTATAGTGCCCTATCCATCCATGTCTTTTTTTGCAATTATGGAGCAACCTAGCTTGAGTTAATCGAGCTCTACTTTTGCTTCGTTGTGAATCTGGGCAGATCGTCAACTTGTTTGCGATTTTGCCGATGTTATTGTAGTTGATCCGTGCATGCTTTGCCATTGTTCTTGCCATTTCTAGCTTGAATTTTGTGCCTTCTTAAGGGATGTATTCTTGTCTTTCCATGACTTGCTCTGTAGTGAGTGCATCGAGCTCGTAAACATGCCTTCGTGAGTTATGTTTCAGCATGTCCCAGTTTTCACTAAGTCTGAAAACTGATGATGTTTTTGCTATGTTCGTGTGCTTGTTACTATATTTTGTGATCCCTTTTGGCTCAAGGTAACTAAGGGACTTTTGTTAAGCTTGTTGAGTAGCTCCATGCCATGTCTTTCTTTGTCATGTTCAGGTCCTGTAGCATGTTGTTTTGTTGCTCCGAAGAGGGCTATATGATCTGAAATTCCAGACAAGTGTTAATTTCACTAAGTCTGAGATCTGTTTACCATTTGCGTTTTTGCCATGCTTGTTTGAACCTGTTAATGGATGAATTGGCCGTAGCTCAGTGCTAGACTTTTGTTAAGCATCTTGTGTGCATCCCTGCCATGTATTTTGTTGTCATGTTTGGGTGCTGTAGCATGTTCATCTCATTGCATTTAGATGCCTACTTGCTGTAAATCGCAGACCGGTGTCATTTTTGAAACGCTTGCCATTTCCAAACCGTAACTCCGATTCCGGCGTTCTTTATATCGTTTTCAAGCGATTTCATCTCATATTTTCAGTGGAACCCTTGGAATTCCAAGTTGAGGCCAGCTTCATGCATTTCCTGTCATATCTTGCATTTTGCATCCCGCATTGCATCCCGCATAGCATATCATCATTTCATCATATTACTTGTTCTTGCACGTGGTTGATTGTATCCTTGTTGCTTGTTTGTCTTGTTTGGGTAGAGCCGGGAGACGAGTTCGCTAACGAGGATCCCGTTGAGTTTGCTTTTGAGGATCCAGTCAACTCTGACAACTGTGCAGGCAAGATGATCATACCCTCGAAATCACTACTATCTTTGCTATGCTAGTTTGCTCGCTCTTTTGCTTTGCCAATGCTACGATGCCTACCACTTTCTTGCAAGCCTCCCAAATTGCCATGTCAAACCTCTAACCCACCATTGTCCTAGCAAACCGTTGATTGGCTATGTTACCGCTTTGCTCAGCCCCTCTTATAGCGTTGCTAGCTGCAGGTGAAGATTGGAGGCCGTTCCTTGGTGGAACATTTATTTACTTGTTGGGATATCATTATATTGCTATGTTATCTTAATGCATCTATATACTTGGTAAAGGGTGGAAGGCTCGGCCTCTCGCCCAGTGTTTTGTTCCACTCTTGCCGCCCTAGTTTCCGTCATATCGGTGTTATGTTCCCGGATTTTGCGTTCCTTACGCGGTTGGGTTATAATGGGAACCCCTTGACAGTCCGCCTTGAATAAAACTTCTCCAGCAATGCCCAACCTTGGTTTTACCATTTGCCACCTAGCCTTTTCCCTTGGGTTTCGCGGACTCAAGGGTCATCTTATTTTAACCCCCCCGGGCCAGTGCTCCTCTGAGTGTTGGTCCAACCTAGAGCACCGTGCGGGGCCGTCCCTTGGCAACTTGGGTTACGTTGGCTCCCGTACGCTTAGCTTATCCGGTGTGCCCTGAGAACGAGATATGTGCAGCTCCTATCGGGATTTGTCGGCACAGCGGGTTGTTGCTGGACTTGTTTTACCATTGTCGGAGTTGTCTTGAAACCGAGATACCGAGTCTGATCGGAACGTCTTGGGAGGAGGTCTATTTCCTTCGTTGACCGTGAGAGCTTGTCATGGGCTAAGTTGGGACTCCCCTGCAGGGATTGAACTTTCGAAAGCCGTGCCCGCGGTTATGGGCAGATGGGAATTTGTTAATGTCCGGTTGTAGATAACTTAAACCTTAATTAATTAAAATGAATCAACCGAGTGTGTTACCGTGATGGCCCCTTCTCGGCGGAGTCCGGGAAGTGGACACGGTGTTGGAGTAATGTTTGCGCAGGTTGCCTCTAGTTTCTCGCTCGCGCTTTGCCTCCTCTTCTCGCTCTCTTTTGCGAATAAGTTAGCCACCATATATGCTAGTCGCTTGCTGCAGCTCCACTATATTTTACCTTGCCTTACCTATAAGCTTAAATAGTCTTGATCGCGAGGGTGCGAGATTGCTGAGTCCCTGTGGCTCACAGATTACTATTACACCAGATGCAGGGCCTCATGATTCCGCTCCAGGTGACGCGCTCGAGCTCAAGTGGGAGTTCGACGAAGACTCTCAACGATACTACGTTTCCTTTCCCGATGATCAGTAGTGGTGCCCAGTTGGGGGTGATTGGGACCGTGTCGCATGTTGGGTTCTCTTTTATTTTGGCGCCGTAGTCGGCCATGAGTGTTTGGATGATGTAATGTTATTTATGTACTTGATTGACGTGGCGAGTGTAAGCCAACTATGTTACCTCCCCTTTATTGTTCATATTACATGGAATGTTGTGAAGATTGCCTAACTTGCGACATATGCCTTCAATGCGATTATGCCTCTAAGTCGTGCCTCGACACGTGGGAGATATAGTCGCATCGAGGGTGTTACATGTTGACCATCAACACTTGATGCTCCTTCTTGATTTCTACCTCCGCAGCTTTTAGCATTGCGAAGAGCTCGAGAATTGTCTTATCCATCCCTTGCATATTATAGTTCATCACGAAGCTCTTGTAGCTTGGTGGAGTGATTGAAGAACTCTGTCAATGACACTATCAACAGGAAGATTAACTCCCAGTTGAGTCAAGTGGTTCTGGTACCCGAACATTCTGAGTATATGTTCACTGACAGAACTATTCTCCTCCATCTTGCAACTATAGAACTTATTGGAGACTTCATATCTCTCAATCCAGGAATTTGCTTGAAATACTAACTTCAACTCCTGGAACATCTCATATGCTCCATGATGTTCAAAACGTCATTGAAGTCCCGGTTCTAAGCCGTAAAGCATGGCACACTGAACTATCGAGTAGTCATCAGCTTTGCTTTGCCAGACGTTCATAATATCTGGCGTTGCTCCTGCAGCGGGTTTGGCACCTAGCGGTGCTTCCTGGACGTAATTCTTCTTTGCAGCAATGAGGATAATCCTCAAGTTACGGACCCAGTCCGTGTAATTTCTACCATCATCTTTCAACTTTGCTTTCTCGAGGAACGCATTAAAATTTAACGGAACAACAGCACGGGCCATCTATCTACAACAACATAGACAAGCAAAATACTATCAGGTACTAAGTTCATGATAAATTAAAGTTAAATTAATCATATTTAAGAACTCCCACTTAGATAGACATCCCTCTAATCATCTAAGTGATCACGTGATCCATATCAACTAAACCATGACCGATCATCACGTGAAATGGAGTAGTTTTCAATGGTGAACATCACTATTTGATCATATATACTATATGATTCACGCTCGACCTTTTGGTCTCAGTGTTCTGAGGCCATATCTGCATATGCTAGGCTCGTCAAGTTTAACCCGAGTATTTCTGCGTGTGCAAAACTGGTTTGCACCCGTTGTATGTGAACGTAGAGCTTATCACACCCGATCATCATGGGGTGTCTCGGCACGACGAACTTTGGCAACGATGCATACTCAGGGAGAACACTTGTACCTTAATATTTAGTGAGAGATCATCTTATAATGCTACCGTCAATCAAGCAGAATAAGATGCATGAAGGATAAACATCACATGCAATCAATATAAGTGATATGATATGGCCATCATCATCTTGTGCATGTGATCTCCATCTCCAATGCACCATCATGATCACCATCGTCACCGGCGCGATACCTTGATCTCCATCGTAGCATCGTTGTCGTCTCGCCAACTATTGCTTCTATGACTATCGCTACCGCTTAGTGATAAAGTAAAGCAATTACAGGGCGATTGCATTGCATATAATAAAGCGACAACCATATGGCTCCTGCCAGTTGCCGATAACTCCATTACAAAACATGATCATCTCATACAATAAAATATAGCATCATGCCTTGGCCATATCACTGATAACCCGCAAGTATAGGGGGTCGCAATAGTTTTCAAGGGTAAAGTATTCAACCTAAATTTATTGATTCGACACAAGGGGAGCCAAAGAATACTCTCAAGTATTAGCAGTTGAGTTGTCAATTCAACCACACCTGGAAACTTAATATCTGCAGCAAAGTATTTAGTAGCAAAGTAATGTGATAGTAGTGATAACGGTAACAAAAGGTAATGGTAGTAAAAGCAATGTTTTTGGTATTTTGTAGTGATGATAGCAATAGCAACGGGAAAGTAAATAAGGGAAGAACAATATGTGGAAAGCTCGTAGGCAATGGATCGGTGATGGAGAATTATGCCGGATGCGGTTCATCATGTAACAGTCATAACCTAGGGTGACACAGAACTAGCTCCAGTTCGTCAATGTAATGTAGGCATGTATTCCGAATATAGTCATACGTGCTTATGGAAAAGAACTTGCATGACATCTTTTGTCCTACCCTCCCGTGGCAGCGAGGTCCTTACGGAAACTAAGGGATATTAAGGCCTCCTTTTAATAGAGAATCGGAACAAAGCATTAACACATAGTGAATACATGAACTCCTCAAACTACGGTCGTCACCGGTAAGTATCCCGATTATTGTCACTTCAGGGTTAACGGATCATAACACATAATAGGTGACTATAGACTTGCAAGATAGGATCAAGAACACTCATATATTGATGAAAACATAATAGGTTCAGATCTGAAATCATGGCACTCGGGCTCTAGTGACAAGCATTAAGCATAGCAAAGTCATAGCAACATCAATCTTAGAACATAGTGCACACTAGGGATCAAACCCTAACAAAACTAACTCGATTACATGATAGATCTCATCCAATCCATCACCGTCCAGCAAGCCTACGATGGAATTACTCACGCACGGCGGTGAGCATCATGAAATTGGTGATGGAGGATGGTTGATGATGACGATGGCGACGGATTCCCCTCTCCGGAGCCCCGGACGGACTCCAGATCAGTCCTCCCGAGAGGTTTTAGGGCTTGGCGGCGGCACCGCATCGTAAAACGTGATGATTTCTTCTCTCTGATTTTTTTTCTCCCCGAAACTCAATATATGGAGTTGGAGTTGGAGTCGGAGAGGCAACAGGGGGCCCACGAGGTAGGGGGCGCGCCCGCCACTCTCATGGGCAGGTGGTGGGCCCCCTGGCCTTCATCTTTTGCAGGTATTTTTCTTATTTTATGAAAAGTGGCTCCGTGAAGTTTCAGGTCATTCTGAGAACGTTTGCTCCTGCACATAAATAACACCATGGTAATTCTGCTGAAAACAACGTCAGTCCGGGTTAGTTCCATTCAAATCATGCAAGTTAGAGTCCAAAACAAGGGCAAAAGTGTTTGGAAAAGTAGATACGTTGGAGACGTATCAACTCCCCCAAACTTAAACCTTTGCTTGTCCTCAAGCAATTCAGTTGACAAACTGAAAGTGATAAAGAAAAACTTTTACAAAGTCTGTTTGCTCTTGTTGTTGTAAATATGTAAAGCCAGCATTCAAGTTTTTAGCAAAGATTATAACTAACCACATTCACAATAACGCATAGATCTCAAGTTTACTCATATCAATAGCATAATCAACTAGCGAGCCATAATAATAAATCTCGGATGACAACACTTTCTCAAAACAATCATAATATGATATAACAAGGTGGTATCTCGCTAGCCCTTTCTGAGACCGCAAAACATAAATGCAGAGCACCTTTAAAGACCAAGGACTGACTAGACATTGTAATTCATGGTAAAAGAGATCCAATCAAGTCATACTCAATGTAAACTAACAGTAATGAATGCAAATGACAGCGGTGCTCTCTAACTGGTGCTTTTTAATAAGAGGATGATGACTCAGCATAAAAGTAAATAGATAGGCCCTTCGCAGAGGGAAGCAGGGATTTGTAGAGGTGCCAGAGCTCGGTTTTGAAACAGAGGTGAATAATATTTTGAGCGATATACTTTCATTGTCAACATAACAACCAAGAGATGGCGATATCTTCCATGCTACACACATTATAGGCGGTTCCCAAACAGAATGGTAAAGTTTATACTCCCCCTTCCACCAACAAGCATCAATCCATGCTTGCTCGAAACAACGAGTGCCTCCAACTAACAAGAGTCCCAGAGGGAGTTTTGTTTGCAATTATTTTGATTTAGTTTGCATAAAGCATGGGACTGGGCATCCCGGTGACCAGCCATTTATCTCGTGAGTGAGGAGCGGAGTCCACTCCTCTTGAGAATAACCCGCCTAACATGGAAGATACAGACAGCCCTAGTTGACACATGAGCTATTCGAGCATACAAAACAGGATATTTATTTGAAGGTTTAGAGTTTGGCACATGCAAATTTACTTGGAACGGCAGGTAGATACCGTATATAGGTAGGTATAGTGGACTCATGTGGAATAACTTTGGGGTTTAAGGGATTGGATGCACAAGCAGTATTCCCGCTTAGTACAGGTGAAGGCTAGCAAAAGACTGGGAAGCGACCAGCTAGAGAGCGACAACAGTCATGAACATGCATTAAAATTAATCAACACCGAGTGCAAGCACGAGTAGGATATAATCCACCATGAACATAAATATCATGAAGGCTATGTTGATTTTGTTTCAACTACATGCGTGAACATGCGCCAAGTCAAGTCACTTAAATCATTCAGAGGAGGATACCACCCTATCATACCACATCATAACTATCTCAATAGCATGTTGGCACGCAAGGTAAACCATTATAACTCATAGCTAATCAAGCATGGCACAAGAAACTATGATCTCTAATTGTCATTGCAAACATGTTTATTCATAATAGGCCGAATCAGGAATGATGAACTAATCATATTTACAAAAACAAAAGAGGTCGAGTTCATACCAGCTTTTCTCATCTCAGTCAGTCCATCATATATCGTCATAATTGCCTTTCACTTGCACGACCGAATGATGTGAATGATAATAATAGTGCACGTGCATTGGACTAAGCTGGAATCTGCAGGCATTCAATAAACAGGAGAAGACAAGGCAATATGGGCTGTTTTGTCAAATAAACAATAATGCATATAAGAGCCACTTCAACAATTTAATCAAGGTCTTCTCCTATCGACCCCCAAAGAAAAGAAAAGAAATAAAACTATTTACACGGGAAAGCTCCCAACAAGCAAAAGAAGAACATGAAATCTTTTTGGGTTTTCTTTTTAATTACTACTATAAGCATGGAAATTAAACTAACTAAAAGCTACAACTATTTTTTTGGTTTTTCTTAAGGTTTATTAAACACACAAGAAGAAAGCATAAAAAAGGAAATTAAACTAGCATGGATGATACAATGAAAAAGTATGAGCACCGACATCTAGCAATGAGTGTGTGAGCATAAATGTAATGTCGGTGGGAAATACGTACTCCCCCAAGCTTAGGCTTTTGGCCTAAGTTGGTCTATGGCCACGGCTGGCCTGGCGGATATCCATAATAGTAGCTGGGGTTGTACTGCGATGCAGCGGCTATCGCCTGCTGAGCTGCAGCATGGCGACGAGCGGCCTCCTCTCTCCTCTCATACTCATCTGCCTCCTCTCTAGTAATAGTATATCTTCCTCTTGCCTGATAATCAAAGAAGGCAGGAGCAGGGAGAGTAATACGGATAGCACGGCGTTTGTCAAAGATTAGTCGATACTGGAGAGGTGATTCGTTCCTATCGACAAACTGGTGGTGAACCATAGCATTAAAATCTAGATAAGCAGGAGGTAATTCAATATCATCTTCGCGTATGGCTATACCAAGAAAATTAGCTATGCGTGTTGCATAAATTCCACCAAAGAAATCTCCATTAAGTCTATTAAGATGCAACCTACGTGCAACAATGGCTCCCAAATTATATGATTTGTCTCCTGACACGGCACTCCTAAGAATATGAGATCGGGGACACACATGTGACATGCCTCATCTTTACCATTAATGCATCTACCTATAAATAGAGAAAAATAATGTATAGCTGGAAAGTGAATGCTCCCTATGGTAGCTTGTGTAATATCTCTAGATTCTCCCATAGTTATGCTAGCAAGAAAATCTCTAAATTCAGATTTGCGAGGATCCCTTATACTACCCCATTGTGGAAGTTTGCAAGCAGTGGTAAAATCCTCTAAGTCCATAGTGTAAGATTTATCATAAAGATCAAACAGGACAGTTGAAGAATTACGTGAAGTTGAAAATTCAAACCTCCTCACAAAGGTACTGGTGAGGTTGTGGTACTGGTTGCACTTCTCTTCCTCGAAGCTCACAAGATCAGCGTTACGCAAATATGCGTTGAATTCTTCCTTAATTCCCGCTCGATCCATAAAATTCTCAGAAGGCCACTCACAAGGACGCACTGGAGCGTCTCTTGGTGGCTCTTCATCAGCATCACGCATTGCAAGCCTGGGTCCTTGATTCCTTGAAGAACCACCTTGGAACATTTTCCTAAGCATATTTCTTCCTCTGAAAATTTTTAGTAACTTCAAAATAAAAGTAAACCAAACTCAATAATATTGATAGCAACTACTCCTACAAGTGCCTAGGGCCTGTACCATGCATCAAAACTACTTTTGACCATATAAATTTGACATGCAAGCTCAAGAACAGGGTCACCTAAGCAGCAAAAATTTGCAATGAATAAAGCACTAGAACAAAAACTAATTGGACTAATGGAGGAGTCACATGCCAAGGAACAATCTCCCCAAGCAGTTTTGTGAGAGGTGCTTTGAGCAAGGAGATTGAAAATGGCAGCAAAGTGAGCTAGAACTCGTGCTTGAGCTGGATATTCGTGTTTGGGGGAGGAAGAAGAAGTGTGTGGGTGCAGGAATAAGTGGAGGAGGGCCACCGTGGGCCCACGAGGCAGGGGGCGCGCCCTCCACCCTCATGGGCAGGTGTTTGGCCCCCCTGCTGTGTTCTTTGTGCCAAATATTCTCAAATATTCTAGAAAAAACATATTTAAATTTCAGGGCATTTGGAGAACTTTTATTTTCAAGGTATTTTTATATTGCACGGATAATCAGATAACAGACAGAAAAATATTTATTTTTATTTTATTTAATATAAATAACAGAAAGTAAAAGTGTGGTACAGAAGGTTGTGCCTTCTAGTTTCATCCATCTCATGATCATCAAAAGGAACCCACTAACAAGGTTGATCAAGTCTTGTTAACGAACTCATTCCGAATAACATGGAACCGGAGAAATTTCGAATAACACTATGTTACCTCAACGGGGATATGCACATCCCCAATAATAAGAATATCATATTTCTTCTTGACAGTAGGAAGAGGAAATTCAAAACCTCCAAATATAATCGATGGACTTTTTCCAATAGAATTGATACTATGAACTTGAGGTTGTTTCCTCGGAAAGTGTACCGTATGCTCATTACCATTAACATGAAAAGTGACATTGCCTTTAGTGCAATCAATAACGGCCCCTGCAGTATTCAAAAAGGGTCTTCCAAGAATAATAGACATACTATCTTCCTCGGGAATATCAAGAATAACAAAGTCCGTTAAAATAGTAACGTTTGCAACTACAACAGGCACATCCTCACAAATACCGACAGGTATAGCAGTTGATTTATCAGCCATTTGCAAAGATATTTCAGTAGGTGTCAACTTATTCAAATCAAGTCTACGATATAAAGAGAGGGGCATAACACTAACACTGGCTCCAAGATCACATAAAGTAGTTTTAACATAATTTCTTTTAATGGAGCATGGTATAGTTGGTACACCGGGATCTCCAAGTTTCTTTGGTATTCCACCCTTAAAAGTATAATTAGCAAGCATGGTGGAAATTTCAGCTTCCGTTATCTTGCTTTTATTTGTAATAATATCTTTCATGTACTTAGCATAAGGATTGGTTTTAAGCATATCAGTTAATCGCATACGCAAAAAGATAGGTCTAATCATTTTAGCAAAGCGTTCAAAATCCTCATCATCCTTTTTCTTGGATGGTTTGGGAGGAAAAGGCATGGGTTTCTGAACCCAAGGCTCTCTTTCTTTACCATGTTTCCTAGCAACAAAGTCTTTCTTATCATGACGTTGATTCTTTGATTGTGGGTTATCAAGATCAACAGCAGGTTCAATTTCTATGTCATTATAATTACTAGGTTGAGCATCATTATGAACATTATCATTAACATTATCACTAGTTTCAAGTTCATTACCAGATTAAGTTTCAGCATCAGAAATAGAAATATCATTTGGATTCTCAGGTGTTTCAACAATAGGATCACTAGAAGCATGCAAAGTCTTATCATTTTTCTTTTTCTTCCTTTTAGAAGGACTAGGTGCATCTATATTATTTCTCTGAGAATCTTGCTCAATTCTCTTAGGGTGACCTTCAGGATACAAAGGTTCCTGAGTCATTCTACCAGTTCTAGTAGCCACTCTAACATCATTATCATTATCCTTACTATTCAATTCATTGAGCAAATCATTTTGAGCTTTAAGTACTTGTTCTACTTGAGTGGTAACCATAGAAGCATGTTTACTAATAAGTTTAAGTTCACCTTTAACATTAGCCATATAATCACCCAAGTGTTCAAGCATATTTGAATTGTATTTCAATTATCTACCAAAATAGGCATTAAAGTCTTCTTGCTTAGCCATAAATTTATCAAACTCATCTAAGCATGGGCTAGCAAATTTAGTAAATGGGATTTCAGCTTTATCATATCTGTAGAGAGAATTTACCTTTACTACCTGGGTCGGGTTATAAAGACCATGAGTTTCTTCAATAGGTAATGGATTAAGATTATATGTTTCTTCAACAGGCAGTAAGTTAAGACCATGTATTTCTTCAATATGAGGTAAATTCTTAACATCTTCAGCTTTAATATCTTTTTCTTTCATAGATTTTTTTGTCTCTTGCATATCTTCAGGACCGAGAAATAGAATACCCCTCTTCTTCAGAGTTGGTTTAGGAATTGGCTCAGGAATTGGCTCCGAAGGTGTCCAATTATTTTCATTTGTCAACATATTATTCAATAGAATTTCAGCTTCATCCGGTGTTCTTTCCCTGAAAACAGAACCAGCACAACTATCCAGGTAATCTCTGAAGGCATCGGTTAGTCCATTATAAAAGATATCAAGTATTTCATTTTTATTAAGAGGATGATCACGCAAAGCATTAAGTAATTGGAGAAGCCTCCCCCAAGCTTGTGGGAGACTCTCTTCTTCAATTTGCACAAAATTATATATATTCTCCTTAAAGCAGCTTGTTTCTTATGAGTAGGGAAATATTTAGCAGAGAAATAATAAATCATATCCCGGGGACTAAACACACAACCAGGATCAAGAGAATTAAACCATGTCTTAGCATCATACTTTAATGAGAATGGAAATATTTTAAGGATGTAAAAGTAGCGAGTTCTCTCATCTTTAGTAAACAGGGTAGCTATATCCTTCAATTTAGTAAGATGTGCCACAACAGTTTTAGATTCATAACCATGAAAAGGATCAGATTCAACCAAAGTAATTATATCAGGATCGACAGAGAATTCATAATCCTTATCAGTAACAAAGATAGGTGAAGTAGCAAAAGTAGGGTCAGGTTTCATTCTAGCATTTAGAGATTGCATACTCCATTTAGCTAATAACCTTTTGAGTTCATTTCTATTTTTGCAAGCTAAAATAGCTAAAGAAGCTTCTTGATCAAAAACATAACCCTTAGGAATAACAAGTGATTCTTCATCATCACTTTCATCAGTATCATCAGATTCAATATTTTCAATTTCTCTAGCCCTAGCAAGTTGTTCATCAAGAAAATCACTAAGTGGCATAGTAGTATCAGGCATAGAGGTAGTTTCATCATAAGTATCATGCATAGCAGAAGTGGCATCATCAATAACATGCGACATATCGGAACGAATAGCAGAAGCAAGTGTAGGTGTCGCAAGCTTACTCAAAACAGAAGGTGAATCAAGTGCAGAGCTAGATGGCAGTTCCTTACCTCCCCTCGTAGTTGAGGGATAGATCTTGGTTTTTGGATCTCTCAAGTTCTTCATAATGATAAGCAGCCCAAGTGACTCAAAGAATAGAGCTATGCTCCCCGACAACGGCGCCAGAAAATAGTCTTGATAACTCGCAAGTATAGGGGATCGCAACAGTTTTCGATGGTAAAGTATTCAACGCAAATTTATTGATTCGACACAAGGGGAGCCAAAGAATACTCTCAAGTATTAGCAGCTGAGTTGTCAATTCAACCGCACCTGGAAACTTAATATCTGTAGCAAAGTATTTAGTAGCAAAGTAATATGATAGTAGTGATAACGGTAACAAAAGGTAACGGTAGTAAAAGCAATGTTTTTGGTATTTTGTAGTGATGATAGCAATAGCAACGGGAAAGTAAATAAGCGAAGAACAATATGTGGAAAGCTCGTAGGCAATGGATCGGTGATGGAGAATTATGCCGGATGCGGTTCATCATGTAACACTCATAACCTAGGGTGACACAGAACTAGCTCCAGTTCGTCAATGTAATGTAGGCATGTATTCCGAATATAGTCATACGTGCTTATGGAAAAGAACTTTCATGGCATCTTTTGTCCTACCCTCCCGTGGTAGCGGGGTCCTTACGGAAACTAAGGGATATTAAGGCCTCCTTTTAATAGAGAACCGGAACAAAGCATTAACACATAGTGAATACATGAACTCCTCAAACTACGGTCATCACCGGTAAGTATCCCTATTATTGTCACTTCGGGGTTAACGGATCATAACACATAATAGGTGACTATAGGATTGCAAGATAGGATCAAGAACACTCATATATTAATGAAAACATAATAGGTTCAGATCTGAAATCATGGCACTCGGGCCCTAGTGACAAGCATTAAGCATAGCAAATTCATAGCAACATCAATCTCAGAACATAGTGGACACTAGGGATCAAACCCTAACAAAACTAACTCGATTACATGATAGATCTCATCCAACCCATCACCGTCCAGCAAGCCTACGATGGAATTACTCACGCACGGCGGTGAGCATCATGAAATTGGTGATGGAGGATGGTTGATGATGACGATGGCGACGGCGACGGATTCCCCTCTCCGGAGCCCCGAATGGACTCCAGATCAGCCCTCCCGAGATGTTTTAGGGCTTGGCGGCGGCTCCGTATTGTAAAACGCGATGATTTCTTCTCTCTGATTTTTCTCTCTCCGAAACTCAATATATGGAGTTGGAGTCGGAGAGGCAACAGGGGCCCCACGAGGTAGGGGGCGCGCCCCCCACCCTCGTGGGCAGGTGGTGGGCCCCTGGCCTTCATCTTTTGCAGGTATTTTTCTTATTTTCTGAAAAGTGGCTCCGTGAATTTTCACATCACTCTGAGAACGTTTGCTCCTGCACATAAATAACACCATGGTAATTCTGCTGAAAACAGCGTCAGTCCGGGTTAGTTCCATTCAAATCATGCAAGTTAGAGTCCAAAACAAGGGCAAAAGTGTTTGGAAAAGTAGATACATTGGAGACGTATCAATCACATCACAACATGCCCTGCAAAAACAAATTAGACATCCTCTACTTTGTTGTTGCAAGTTTTACGTGGCTGCTCTGAGCAAGAACCATTCTTACCTACGCATCAAAACCACAACGATATTTTGTCAAGTTAGTGTTGTTTTAAACTTCAACAAGGACCGGGCATAGTCACACTCGGTGCAACTAAAGTTGGAGAAACTGACACCCGCCGGCCACCTGTGTGCGAAGCATGTTGGTAGAACCTGTCTCACGTAAGCGTACGCATAATGTCGGTCCGGGCCGCTTCATCCAACAATACCGCCGAACCAAAGTATGACATGCTAGTAATCAGTATGACTTGTATCGCCCATAACTCACTTGTGTTCTACTCGTGCATATAACATTTGCGCCTAAACCTGGCTCTGATACCACTGTTGGAGAACATAGTAATTTCAAAATTTTCCCTACACACACGCAAGATCATGGTGATGCATAGCAATGAGAGGGAAGAGTATTGTCCACGTACCCTCGTTGACCATAAGCGAAAGCATTATGAGAACGCAGTTGATGTAGTCGAACGTCTTCACGATCTAACCGATCCAAGTACCGAATGCATGGCACTTCCAAGTTCAGCACACGTTCTGCTCGATGACATCCCACGAACTCCGATCCAGCAGAGCTTCACGAGAGAGTTCCGTCAGCACGATGGCGTGATGATGGTGATGATGTTACTACTGACGCAGGGCTTCGCCTAAGCACCGCTATGATATGATCGAGGTGGATTATGGTGGAGGGGGGCACCGCACACGGCTAAGGGATCAATGATCAACTTGTGTGTTCCAGGGTGCCCCCCTGCCCCCGTATATAAAGGAGCAAGAGGGAAGGCCGGCTGGCCCCTGTAGGGCTCACCAAGAGGGGGAGTCCTCCTCCTAGTAGGAGTAGGACTCCCCTTTCCTACTCCTACTAGGAGGAGGAAAGGAGGGGGGGAGGGGAGAAGGAAGGAGAGGGAGGAAAGTTAGAAAGGGGGGCCGCCCCCCTAGTCCAATTCGGTTTGGGCTAGGGGGGCCGCGCACCCTGCCTCCTCTCTTCCACCACTTGGCCCATGAGGCCCAATACTTCTTTCCCGTATTCCCGTAACTCTCCGGTACTCCGAAAAATACCCGAATCACTCGGAACTTTTCCGATGTCTGAATATAGTCGTCCAATATATCGATCTTTACGTCTCGGCCATTTCGAGACTCCTCGTCATGTCCCCGATCTCATCCGGGACTCCGACCTACCTTCGGTACATCAAATCACATAAACTCATAATACCGATCGTCACCGAACGTTAAGCGTGCAGACCCTACGGGTTCGAGAACTATGTAGACATGACCGAGACATATCTCCGGTCAATAACCAATAGCGGAACCTGGATGTTCATATTGGCTCCTACATATTCTACGAAGATCTTTGTCGGTCAAATCGCATAACAACATACGTTGTTCCCTTTGTCATTGGTATGTTACTTGCCCGAGATTCGATCGTCGGTATCCCAATACCTAGTTCAATCTCATTACCGGCAAGTCTTTTTACTCGTTCCGTAATGCACTATCCCGCAACTAACTCATTAGTTGTATTGCTTGCAAGGCTTATAGTGATGTGCATTATCGAGAGGGCCCAGAGATACCTCTCCGACAATCGGACTGACAAATCCTAATCTTGATCTATGCCAACTCAACAAGTACCATCGGAGACACCTGTAGAGCACCTTTATAATCACCCAGTTACATTGTGACGTTTGGTAGCACACAAAGTGTTCCTCCGGTAATCGGGAGTTGCATAATCTCATAGTCATAGGAACATGTATAAATCATGAAGAAAGCAATAGCAGTAAACTAAAACGATCAAGTGCTAAGCTAACGGAATGGGTCAAGTCAATCACATCATTCTCCTAATGATGTGATCCCGTTTATCAAATGACAACTCATGTCTATGGTTAGGAAACATAACCATCTTTGATCAACGAGCTAGTCAAGTAGAGGCATACTAGTGACACTCTGTTTGTCTATGTATTCACACATGTATTATGTTTCCGGTTAATACAATTCTAGCATGAATAATAAAAATTTATCATGAAATAAGGAAATAAATAATAACTTTATTATTGCCTCTAGGGCATATTTCCTTCAACAACCTCCTTCGAGGGCCTCTGTTGAAAAATGTAATAGTAACATATATAGTTAGCAATGTAGTTTATATACTTAAGAAGAATGTATGCAATAAAGTTACCATCATTAACAAAATCTTACCAAGTTTTTGGCAATGAAGTTACCATCGTGCAATTTATGGACTAGTGGAACGTATCCAGTAAAATTTGGGAGGATAGAGTGATTAGTTTTAAAGGCCTCAACATCATCTATGAATGAGACAAGATAACCTTTCTCCTCACAATTAAGCTTGGAGTCATAGCTGTAGTATGTCCTGTCTACAGCCTTCCGAGTATTTTTGGAAGATAAGAAATACGCTGAAAATTATAAATAAAGATGTTTAGTACCGATGAACACCAAATATTTTTAAATTAACAATATAAATTACTTAACTTAGCAAATTAGTTTGACAAACTCACATTTAGGCAAAAAACTGGAGGCATATCCAGATGCACCCAGATGTCGATATTATCATCACCATCATATTTGGGATGAATATTGAATGTTATTTGCATACCCTCGTGAAATCCATATGACTTGCAGAGAGATTCCCAATTAGAGCAACCGAAATGGTAGTGATTGACCGCATTGTACAGCTTAACCCGAAACACATAACCATGTTTAGTTCTTAAGTGAGCCCTCCTCGTCTCCATATTCTCAAAGTCTTTGAAACCGAGCTTCTGCAATACATATGGTCTTGCATGGCACGGGATGTACTAATCGAATTGAAAAAAACAAGAAATTACACGTTGAACAAAAGAAGAACAAGTGATGATATTAATTATGATGAAATGCTTGTCGTTGCGTACCGCACAAACATCAAAGGTCTCGTCCAGCTTCATGGTGAAAAACCTATCATTTTGCAGGTGAAGAAACCTGTCGCACAAACTCCAGTCATCGTAGTAGTAATGGCACTCCCAGATCCTATCGTCATCAGACATCTGCTGTCTTCATAATTCAAAGATTAAACTTCTGAATATTCATCACGGGGTGACTTTCGGTCTGTCGAGTCTTCCTTGAAAACTCTCATCTCACGTGGTGTATATGGTGGGCACTCCCTCTCTAATATATTCGTCCATCGGTGATGGTCGCTCTTCTCTTCCTTCTCGTGCATTGCCAAAAGTTCTATCATGAGAAAGAAGAGGAAGAGCGACCCCCGCGACAACAGTCGGCATTCTTCTTCTCTCATATATGGTGGGCACTCCCTCGCTGTTTTTTGGCTGTTATGTATGGAGTCCCAAAAGACTTAAATTCCACCCAAAATGTCATTTAATTATCTTTCCGGCAAATCCAAGGCACTCGATATTTCCTACATTCTAGCACAAGCCATGCTAAAATTCACGGAAAAATCCAGCATGACCTTTGCTAAAAAGGACATATCGAGCACCTAAAATTTTCCGGAACAGAAATTAATCAATGCTCCGGCAAAACATAGGCCAGTCGGAGGTGTTTTGTGCAAACATAGGCCACTTGGGCAAGCACATATCTGTTGGGAAACGTTGCATGGAAAACAAAACATTTCTACGCACATGCAAGATCTATCCATGGAGAAGCAACAAGGGGGGGAGAGTGTGTCTACGTACCCTCATAGACGGTAAGCGGAAGCGTTTAACAACCCAGTTGATGTAGTCGAACTTCTTCGCGTTCCAACCGATCGAGCATCGAACATACGACACCTTCACGTTCAGCAGACCTTCAGCTCGACGACGTCCTCCGCCTTCTTGATTCAGCAAGACGGCGAGGTGGTAGATGTGTTTCGGCAGCACGACGGCATGGTGACGGTGATGGTGAAGCTATCTCCGCAGGGCTTCGCCTAAGCAGTACGAAAATATGACCGAGGGTGTAAACGGTGGAGGGGGGCGCCACACACGGCTAAGAAAATAATGTTCTAGTGTGCTAGGTGCCCCCACTCCCACATATATATAGTTGGGGTGGAGGGAGCAGCCAGGAGGCGCCCCCAAGTAGGCCGAATCCTACTTGGGGTCCTCCCCAAAGTGGTGCCCCCCTTTCCTTGTATAAGTGCGGGAGGAAGGAAGGAGAAGTTGGCGCCCCCCCCCCCTTTCCTTTCTCCCCCAAGGAGGGAAAGGCAGGAGGGGCCACCCCTTCTCCTTTCCTTCCCCTAGGGCCGGCCAACCAAGGGAAGGGGCGCACCAGCCCCCTTGTGGGCTGGTCTGTCCCCTCCTTTGGCCCATAAGGCCCATACACTTGCCGGGGGTGCTCGGAACCCCTTCTGGTGACCCGATGAGTACCCGGTGCACCCCGGGCACTTCCGGTGTCCGAATACTATCGTCATATATATCAATCTTTACCTCTCGACCATTTCAAGACTTCTCGTCAGGTCCGTGATCTCATCTGTGACTCCGAACAACATTCGGTCATAAAATCATATAACACTATATCGTCAACGAACGTTAAGTGTGCGGACCCTACGGGTTCGAGAACTATGTAGACATGATCGAGACACCTCTCCGGTCAATAAACAATAGCGGAACCTGGATGCCCATATTGGCTCCTACATATTCTACGAAGATCTGTATGGGTCGAACCTTTATGACAACATACGTAATTCCCTTTATCCATCGGTATGTTACTTGCCCGAGATTCGATCGTCGGTATCTTCATACGTGGTTCAATATCGTTACCGTCAAGTCTCTTTAATCATTCCAAAATACATTATCTTGCAACTAACTCATTAGTCACTTTGCTTACAAGGCTTCTTATGATGTGTATTACCAAGAGGGCCCAGAGATACCTCTCCGATACTCGGAATGACAAATCCTAATTTCAATCTATGTCAACTCAACAAACACCTTTGGAGATACCTGTAGAGCATATTTATGATCACCCAGTTATGTTGTGACATTTGATAGCACACAGGGTATTCCTCCGGTATCCTAGAGTTGCATAATCTCATAGTCGAAGGAATATGTATTTGACATTAAGAAAGCAATAGAAATAAACTCAACGATCAATATGCTAAGATAACAGATGGGTCTTGTCCATCACATCATTATCCTAATGATGTGACCCCGTTATCAAATGACAACACATGTCTATGGTTAGGAAACCTTAACCATCTTTGATCAACGAGCTAGTCTAGTAGAGACTTACTAGGGACACGGTATTTTTTATGTATTCACACATGTATTTAAGTTTCCTATCAATACAATTCTAGCATGAATAAGAAACCTTTATCATGAATAAGGAAATATAAAATAACAACTTTATTATTGCCTCTAGGGCATATTTCCTTCAGTCTCCCACTTGCACTAGAGTCAATAATCTAGTTCACATCGCCATGTGATTAACACCCATAGTTCACATCGCCATGTGACCAACACCCAAAGAGTTTACTAGAGTCAATAATGTAGTTCACATCACCATGTGATTAACACGCAAAGAGTACTAAGGAGTGATCTTGTTTTTCTTGTGAGAGAAGTTTAGTCAACAGGTCTGTCACATTAAGATCCGTATGTATTTTGCAAATTTCTATGTCTACAATGCTCTGTATGGAGGTACTTTGCCTAATTGCTCCCACTTTCAATATGTATCCAGATTGATATTCATAGGCATCTGAATCGGTGTCAAAGCTTTGCATCGACATAACTCTTTACGATGAACTCTTTATCACCTACATAACCGAGAAAATGTTTCCTTAGTTCTCTCGGGATAATTTTGACCACTGTCCAGTGATCTACTCCTGGATCACTATTGTACCCCCTTGCCCAAACTCATGGCAAGGTACACAATAGGTCAGGTACACAGCATGGCATATTTTATAGAACCTGTTACTGAGTCATAGGGAATGACTTTCATTCTCTCTCTATCTTCTGCCGTGGTCGGGCTTTGAGTCTTACTAAACTTCACACCTTGTAACACAGGCAAGAACCCTTTCTTTGACTGATCCATTTTGAATTTCTTCAAAACATTATCATGGTATGTGCTTTGTGAAAATCCTATTAAGCATTTTGATCTATCCCTATAGATCTTGATGCCCAATATATAAGGAGCTTCACCGAGGTCTTTCATTAAAAAATTCTTATTCAAGTATCCTTTTATGCTATCCAGAAATTCTATATCATTTTCAATCAATAATATGTCATCCACATATAATATCAGAAATGCTACAGAGCTCCCACTCACTTTCTTGTAAATACAGACTTCACCATAAGTCTGTATAAAACCATATGCTTTGATCACCTCATCAAAGCATATATTTCAACTCCGAGATGCTTGCACTAGTCCATAGATGGATCACTGGAGCTTGCACACTTTGTTGGCACCTTTAGGATCGACAATACCTTATGGTTGCATCATATACAACTCTTCTTTAAGAAATCCATTAAGGAATGCAGTTTTGACGTCCATTTGCCAGATTTCATAATTATAAAATGCGGCAATTGCTAACATGATTCAGACTGACTTAAGCATCGCTACGGGTGAGAAGGTCTCACCGTAGTCAACCCCTTGAACTTGTCGAAAACCTTTCGCGACAAGTCGAGCTTTGTAGATGGTGACATTACCATCAGCGTTTGTCTTCTTCTTGAAGATCCATTTACTTCATGGCTTGCCGACCATCAGGCAAGTCCACCAAAGTCCACACTTTGTTCTCATACATGGATTCTATCTCAGATTTCATGGCCTCAAGTCATTTATCGGAATAGGGGCTCATCATAGCTTATTCATAGTTCGTAGGTTCGCCATGGTCTAGTAACATGACTTCCAGGACAGGATTACCATACCACTCTGGTGCGGAACGTGCTCTATTCAACCTATGAGGTCTAGTAGTAACTTGATCTGAAGTTTCATGATCATCATCATTAACTTCCTGTCTAGTTGGTGTAGGCATCACGGGAGCTGATTTCTCTGATGTACTACTTTCCAAATTGAGAGAAGGTACAATTACCTCATCAAGTTCTACTTTCCCCCCCACTCACTTTTTTTCAGAGAAACTCCTTCTCTAGAAAGGTTCCATTCTTGGCAACAAAGATCTTGCCTTCATATCTGTGGTAGAAGGTGTACCCAATTGTTTTCTTAGGGTATCCTATGAAGACGCACTTCTCCGATTTGGGTTCGAGCTTATCAGGCTGAAGCCTTTTGACATAAGTGTCGCAATCCCAAAACTTTAAGAAACGACAACTTGGGTTTCTTGCCAACCCATAGTTCATACGGTGTCGTCTCAACGGATTTGGACGATGCCCTATTTAACGTGAATGCGGCTGTCTCTAATGCATAACCCCAAAACGATAGTGGCAAATCGGTAAGAGACATCATAGAACGCACCATATCCAATAAAGTACGTTTATGACATTCGAACACACCATTACGCTATGGTGCTTCAGGTGGCGTGAGTTGTGAAACAATTCCACATTGTTTTAAATGAAGTCCAAACTCGTAACTGAAATATTCGCCTCTGCGATCAGATCGTAGAAACTTTATTTTCTTGCTACGGTGATTCTCCAGTTCACTCTGAAATTCTTTGAACTTTTCAAATGTTTCAGACTTGTGTTTCATCAAGTAGATATACCCATACCTAATCAAATCATCTGTGAAGGTCAGAAAATAACGATACCCGCCGCGTGCCTCAACACTCATCAGACCGCATACATCGGTATGTACTATTTCCAATAAGTCATTAGCTCACTTCATTGTTTCGGAGAATGGAGTTTTAGTCATCTTGCCCATGAGGCATGGTTCACAAGTATCAAATGATTCATAATCAAGTGATTCCAAAAGTCCATCTATATGGAGTTTCTTCATGGGCTTCACACCAATATGACCTAAACGACAGTGCCACACAAGTATGTTGCACTATCATTATCAACTTTGCATATTTTGGCATCAATATTATGAATATGCATGTGTATCACTATGATCGAGATTCAATAAACCATTCACATTGGGTGTATGAACATAGAAGGTTTTATTCATGTAAATAGAACAACGATTATTCTCTGACTTAAATGAATAACCATATTGCAATAAACATGATCTAATCATATTCATGCTCAACGCAAACACCAAATAACATTTATTTAGGTTCAACACTAATCCTGAAGGTAGAGGGAGTGTGCGATGGTGATCGTATTAACCTTGGAATCACTTCCAATACACATCGTCACTTCGCCCTTAACTATTCTCTATTCATTCTACAACTCCTGTTTCGAGTTACTAATCTTAGAAACTGAACCGCTATCAAATACTCAGGGGCTACTACGGACACTAGTAAGGTACACATCAATAATATGTATGTTCCGCATTGGATTTTGGAAACTTTTGTTTAGAAAGTGGTGTCACGATCGTGGGGATCAATTGGATGGTTCGGGAAAGTCTATACGTAAAACACTATCTACTAAATTAATTCTTTGATCTCAATTTCGCCTTCTAGTATTTATAATAGTTCAGGAGCTAATGAAACTATTTTGGTAAAATTCAATTCTCTCAATTCCTCGGCAATCGTGCCAAAAACTCGAGTTCCTTTTGGATTGCCTTTTTGTCAAATATACCTTTGTTCACTTTGCCATCCTTCTTATCTGCCAAGTATTTGGGGCAGTTCCGCTTCCAGTGACCATTTCCTTTGCAGTAGAAGCACTTAGTTTCAGGCTTGGGTCCAGTTTTGGGCTTTTTCACGGGAGCGGCAACTTGCTTGCCATTCCTCTTGAAGTTCCTTTTCTTTCCCTTGCCCTTTTTCTTGAAACTAGTGGTCTTGTTAACCATCAATACTTGATGCTCTTTCTTGATTTCTACCTTCGCCGATTTCAGCATTGTGAAGAGCTCGAGAATCGTTTCCGTCATCCCTTGCATATTATAGTTCATCACGAAGTTCTAGTAGCTTGGTGATAGTGACTAGAGAACTCTATCAATCACTATCTTATTTGGAAGATTAACTCCCACTTGATTCAAGCGATTGTAGTACTCAGGCACTCTGAGCACATGCTCACTGGCTGAGCTATTCTCCTCCATCTTGTAGGCAAAATACTTGTCAGAGGTCTCATACCTCTCAACACGGGCATGAGTCTGAAATACCAATTTTCAGCTCTTGTAACATCTCATATGTTCCATGGCGTTCAATTTTTTTTGAAGTCTCGGTTCTAAGCCGTAATGCACGGCTCACTCAACTATCAAATAGTCATCATATCGAGCTTGCCAAATGTTCATAACGTCTGCATCTGCTCCTACAACAGGTCTGTCACCTAGCGGTGCATCAAGGACATAATTCTTCTATGCAGCAATGAGGATAATCCTCAGATCACAGACCCAGTCCACATCATTGCTACTATCATCTTTCAACTTAGTTTTCTCTAGGAACATATCAAAAATAGGGCAGATATATCGCGAGCTATTGATCTACAACATAGATATGCAAAAATATAAGACCAAGTTCATGATAAATTAAGTTCAATTAATCAAATTACTAATGAACTCCCACTTAAATAAACATCCCTCAAGTCATCTAAGTGATACGTGATCCAAATCAACTAACCCATGTCTGATCATCACGTGAGATGGGGTAGTCATCAATGGTGAACATCTCTATTTTGATCATATCTACTATATGACTCACGTTCGACCTTTCGGTCTCCAGTGTTCCGAGACCATGTTTGTACATGCTAGGCTCGTCAAGTTTAACCAAGTATTCTGCATGTGTAAAACTCTCTTACACCCATTGTATGTGAACGTAGAGTCTATCACACCCGATCATCATGTGGTGCTTCAAAACGACGAACTTTGGCAACAGCGCATACTCGGGGAGAACATTTTTATCTTGAAATTTAGTGAAGGGGTCATCTTATAATGCTACCGCCATACTAAAAAAATAATATGCATAAAAGATAAACATCACATGCAATCAAAATATGTGACATGATATGGTCATCATCATCTTGTGCTTTTGATCTCCATTTCCAAAGCATCGTCCTGATCTCCATCGTCACCGGCTCGACACCTTGATCTCCATCGTAGCATCATGGTCGTCTCGCTAACTATTGCTTCTACAACTATCGCTAACGCATAGTGATAAAGTAAAGCAATTACATGGCATTTGCATTTCATACAATAAAGCGACAACCATAAGGCTCCTGCCGGTTGCTGATAACTTTTACAAAACATGATCATCTCATACAATAACATATATCACATCATGTCTTGGCCATATCACATCATAACATGCCCTGCAAAAACAACTTAGACGTCCTCTACTTTGTTGTTGCAAGTTTTACGTGGCTGCTACGGGGTTCTAGCAAGAACCGTTCTTACCTACGCATCAAAACCACAACGGTGTTTTGTCAAGTTTGCTGTTTTAACCTTCTTCAAGGACCGGTTGTAGTCAAATTCGATTCAACTAATGTAGGAGAAACAGACACCCTCCAGCCACCTTTTATGCAAAACTAGTTGCATGTCAGTCGATGGAACCGGTCTCATGTGCGTGGACATGTAAGGTTGGTCCGGGCTGCTTCATCCCACAATACCGCCGAATCAAAATAAGATGTTGGTGGTAAGCAGTATGACTATCATTGCCCACAACTCTTTGTGTTCTACTCGTGCATATCATCTACGCATAGACCTAGCTCGAATGCAACTGTTGGGAAACGTTGCATGGAAAACATAAAAAATTCTACGCACACGCAAGATCTATCCATGGATATGCATAGCAACGAGGGGGGAGAGTGTGTCTATGTAGACCGTAAGCGGAAGCATTTAACAACACAATTGATGTAGTCGAACTTCTTCGCGCTCCAACCGATCGAGCACCGAACGTACTGCATCTTCGCGTTCAACACACGTTCAGCTCGATGACGTCCTTCGCCTTGTTGATCCAGTAAGATGACGAGGTAGTAGATGAGTTCTGCCAGCACAACAGCGTGGTCACGGAGATGGTGAAGCTATCTCCGCAGGGCTTCGCCTAAGCACTACGAAAATATGACCGGGGGTGTAAACAGTGAAGGGGCGCCGCACACGGCTAAGACAATGTTCTGGTGTGCTAGGTGCCCCCTCCCACATATATATTGGTGGGGGTGGAGGGAGTGGCCAGGAGGCGCCCCAAGTAGGCCGAATCCTACTTGGGGTCCTCCCCAAAGTGGCGCCCCCTTTCCTTGTATAAGTGCAGGAGGAAGGAAGGAGGAGCAGGCGGCCCCCTTTTCCTTTCTCCCCCGAGGAGGGAAAGGCAGGAGGGGCCACCCCTTCTCCTTTCCTTCCCCCAAGGCCGGCCAACCAATGGAAGGCACGCACCAGCCCCCTTGTGGGCTGATATGTCCCCTCCTTTGGCCCATAAGGCCCATACACTTGCCGGGGGTGCCCGGAACCCCTTCCGGTGACCCGATGACTACCCGGTGCACTCCGAAACATTTCCGGTGTCCGAATACTATTGTCCTATATGTTAATCTTTACCTCTCGACTATTTCAAGACTCCTCCTCATGTCCGTGATCTTATCCGGTACTCCGAACAACATTCGGTCACCAAATCATATAACTCATATAACAATATATCGTCAATGAACGTTAAGCGTGCGGACCCTACGGGTTCGAGAACTATGTAGACATGACCGAGACACCTCTCCAGTCAATAACCAATAGCGGAACCTGGATGCCCATATTGGCTCGTACATATTCTACGAAGATCTTTACTGGTCGAACCGTTATGACAACATACGTAATTCCCTTTATCCATCGGTATGTTACTTGCCCAAGATTCGATCGTCGGTATCTTCATACGTAGTTCAATCTCATTACCAGCAAATATCTTTACTCGTTCCATAATACATCATTTGACAACTAACTCATTAGTCGCTTTGCTTGCAAGGCTTCTTATGATGTGTATTACCGTGATGGCCCAGAGATACCTCTCCGATACTCGGAGTGACAAATCCTAATTTCGATCTATGCCAACTCAACAAACACCTTTGGAGATACCTGTAGAGAATCTTTATGATCACCAGTTAAGTTGTGACGTTTGATAGCACACAAGGTATTCCTCCGGTATCCGAGAGTTGCATAATCTCATAGTCGAAGGAATATGTATTTGACATTAAGAAAGCAATAGCAATAAACTGAGCGATCAATATGCTAAGATAACGGATGGGTCTTGTCCATCACATTAATCTCCTAATGATGTGATCTCGTTATCAATTGACAACACATGTTTATGGTTAGGAAACATTAACCATCTTTGATCAACGAGCTAGTCTAGTAGGGGCTTACTAGGAACACGGTATTTGTTTATATATTCACATATGTATTTAAGTTTCCGATCAATACAATTCTAGCATGAATAATAAACATTTATCATGAATAAGGAAATATAAAATAACAACTTTATTATTGCCTCCAGGGCATATTTCCTTCAATATCCTATTTGGCTACATCATCATCATCGACATCGACGACATGGGGATTTGGCTGCTCTCACCTCAAGGTCGAAGGGGGTCGGTGACGGGGCCGACGACGGGGATGATGCAGGGGCGCTCCTTGATTTCTGCAAAACAAAATATAAACCCTATAAGCTATCAACTAAACATTATCATGCTGATTCAAAAGACCTACATTTACTAAAAATCAATATATGGTATAACCCGGATATTTCATTTGTTTAAGAAGCATAACTAATGTTTCTTACTAAAAAATTCCATACCTAAATTTTCTTACTAAAAATTTATGCCAGTAAATTCTCATATGGCATTCCGATAAATTTCTATATTGAAAAATTTGTATACGTAAACAATTTCTGTTACTAAAATTTCTATTCAGAAGACCTAAAATTCCTGTTACTAAATTTGTATACCTACATTTAAATTACCTACATTAGTTAAGAGAAGGGATGGATGGAGAGAGGGAGGGAGGAGGGGGTAGAGGTGCCTCACTGGCGGTGGCGCGTCGACGGCAGGCGACGGTGATGACCGGGTGGTGCAGTGCCGGCAACGGTGGGGGGTGGTGGCGCGCGGGCGGTGGCGGCGGGCGACGGTGACAGCCGGGCGGTGACCAGAGAGTGTCTTGGAGTGAGAGTGAGAGTGTGGTGAGGGAGAGAGGAAACAGGTAGGACGGGGTTTAGGATAAGGTGGTTTTAGCAGTAGCGTGGGAAACCAAACAAGCGCTACAGCTAACATTTTAGTTGTAGCGTGTTTATGCAAACCACGCTACTAGTAAAGCTAGACCAAGGGTGGTCATGTGGCCCACTTAGCAGTAGCGTGTGGCCAGTGAGAGCGCGCTACTACTAAGTATTACCTGTAGCGCGCTCGCTTTACCCGCGTGTTGCTAGTTAGCAGTAGCGCATTATTTTAACAAGCACTAGTGATAATGCTCTGTGTATAAGGTTTTCCCTAGTAGTGGGAGCCACGACCTTATTACTTTTTATCTTTTTTGTTTTCGTTTTACTTTGTTTTTTTTCTTTAGTTTCGTTTATACTTCTAAATGTCCTAGATAAATATATTACAAAAACACTTCAAAAAAAACATTTGGATAAAATATTAACCAAGCATTTTTTTAAAATTGCAAGGTTATACGTGTCTCATTTATATCAAAAGGGTCATAGTACAAACAACGTAAACACCAACTTGGTAAGACCAAAAAGACAACATAATGACAGCCTTTGCACAAAACAACACTAGCCAAGAAATAAAATTACAATCAAGAGCGAAGAATCCCCTAAGCTAGACACCATCACCCGTCACTTGCCTATGACACCACCACAACGGCCACCAAAGAGAGAAAAATGATGATCACCTCCTCACGCGAGCTCGACGTGGCTTCATCGCTGATATGCAGCTTTGCGGACCTCGTATGTGGCTCAAACCGCGGCAACACGCTGGACATGCCATCAAACTCCAGATCTGGCATCCCCACACGATAAAACGTTGGAGAAGGAAGCCATACCTGCCTTCCATGAACGACGAACCCAGCGCACGATCCAACATCTTCCAGATTTCGCTGATGCAGACCATAATCTGCATCCGCTCCTGAACTACCTTCTAAGCTCCGCGTCGGTGCTAGAGCAAACACCGTCGCAATGGCGGAGCCCAAGGACACATGTCCACCATGAGGATGTCGTCGCCGCCACACCATTCTTGTTTGAATAGACCGATTTCCAAATCCATCCCCAACATATGACCATGGGGAGAGATCAGAAGCTTCATTATTCAGCGTCGCTGAAGCCAAAACGATAAACGACCTGAAAACCTAGCTACTAGGGCCTAACCTAAAACTACACGATTCACATGTGCGTATATCTGACAACCCCCCTCACCACCAACAACCAAGGTCGTCGGTGGAGGAAAGCCGTCGGAGGAAGGCAGCGGAGTGACTGTCCTAGCGGCTGCTATGGTTTCTAGTCGCCCTCCCGAGAGGAAAAAGACGCCTCAACACTGCGATTTTTAACCAAGCATTTGAAAAATGTTAAATGTGTATAAAGAAAATGGTCCTCATGTATGTAAAAAATATTACAATGCGTGTGAAAATAGTTGATCATGTATTTAGAAAATGTTAATCAAGCATTTGAAAAATCTTAACAAGTATTTGAAAAATGTTAATCAAGCATTTGAAACATGTTGGCCATGTATTAAAAAATGTTCAACAATTACTTAAAAATTTTAATCACACACTTTTAAAAAATTAATTGTGTATACAAAAATTTTTGATCATGTATTAAAAAGTCTTGTATTGTATTCAAAAAATGCTAAACTTGTATTTGAAAAATGTTAAACTGGTATTTGAAAATTATTAGAAAAGCATTTGAAAACTTTCAAATTTATATAAAAAATGTTGACCATGTATTCAAAAATAGTTAATCTGGAATTTGAAAACAATGTTAATCAAGCATTTCAAAAATATTAAATGTGTATAGAAAAAATATTGACCATGCACTAAAAAATGTTAATCTTGTATTTGAAAGATATTAATAAAGTATTCGAAAAATGTAAAAAATGCTTTTTAATTGACCATGCAATAACATTATCTTGTATTTGGAAAATGTTAATCAAGCTTTTAAAAAATGTTAAAGATGTGTATAGAAAAATATTGACCATGTATTCAAAAACCGAGAAAGAAAGAAATAAATATATGAAAACCAAGAAATTAAGAAAAATAAAGATATAGAAAAGCAAAAAAGAAAGAAAAGCAAAAAAACATCAAAACCGAGAAAGAAACAAAGAAAGATGAGGAAAGAAAAGAAAGAAAAAACGCAGTGCAAATAGTTAAAATAATAAAGAAAACCGATGGAAAAACAAAATAAGAGTGAAGGGACCCGTTGAAGGAATAGACTAAAGCAAAAGAATAAAGAAAATAGAAAAATGGAAAAACAAATCAGTCGGAAACAAAGAAAGGAAAAAAAACTGACAGAAAAGGGCCGGTCCAGTACTGTAGTTGGCTTGAAAAGGCTTCGGGCTAGTGATTTGAAGCATTTTGCATCAAACTGAGGAGCATTAGCATAAGCGCAGCTAGTGATCGAGCGCTGAATCTGGGCCGGCTCGTTAACATCTAACAACACTTCCGGTTTTAGAACCTTCCAGAGATTCCCAGCCGGTTTTTATCGGTTTTGGAAACCTTCTAGAAGGTTCCTGAAACAATTTTTTTCCTTTTCTTTTTCTGTTTACATTTCTTTTTTCTGTTTTTTCTTTCCTTTTTTGCAATTTCCTTTTTCCTGTATTTTCTGTTTGGAAATTTCACATATTTGTTGAAAGTTTTAAAAAAAAATCCGACTTAAATTTTTGTTCACAATTTTAAAAAAATGTTCATGTTTGAAAAAATCTTGAGGAATTTCAAATGAAATTATCGTTTTCAAAATTTGTACGAAATTCAAAAAATGTTCTTGTTTTTAAATTTTGTTCATAATGTCAAAAATTGTACGTGTTTCGAAAAAGTTCAAGAATTTCAAAAAATGTTTATATTTTCAAATGTGTTCACATTTTTAAAATAATGTTAAATTTCAAAATATGTTCAGGACTTTTAAAAAGTGTTTTGTTTTCAAATTATTTTCACCATTTTAGAAAAATGTTCATGTTTAAAAAAATGTTCGCGGTTTCAACATTTTATTCGCAATTTCAATAAATGTTCCCATGTTTCAAAATTTTTTTGCATTTCCAAAAAAGCATACAGTACAAATTTTGTTTGCATTAAAAAAGTTCTGGTTTAACTCTTTTGTTCTGAATTTCAAAAATGTTCATGTTTTCCATTTTTTAGAACTTAAAATCTGTTCGTGATCTCAGAAAATATTTGGAAATTACAAAAAGGTTTCTGTTTTGAATAATTTGTCCGTTATTCCAAAAATGGTTACATTTTTTAAAAATTGTTCGGGATTTGCACCGGATTACCAAAAATCTTCACTTCTTAAAAAGAGGAATATAAAGAAATTGTGGCATTTCAAAACTGCTCGCAATTTTTAAGAAATGTTTTTCAAAATGTTTTCCAAATCTCAATGCTTTCTGTATGGTCTTATAATATTTTGCACCTTCATATTCGGCTGCTGCTGTCTAGTGTAGTGGCTAAGGGGTCGTTGACAGTTTACTACGGTGCGTGAGGTCGTGGGATCAAATCGCGTCACATTATTGTTGTTCAGCCTTTTTTGTGTTGCGCGATAGGAAACAGATTGGGTCGGCCCAGTCGTGCGTCACCTCTGTGCATCGAGCTCCTGTATGACGCAAAAATGCGTCGTATAGGAGGTCCCAACACTCGCTATAACCGAGATATAGCCTTCGCGCAAGTTACATACTATCTAGACATTCCGGCTGATGAGGGAAGCCCGACCAGGTAGGCCCATGATGATGTACGGCTCATCAAAAAGCCCGAGGGTCAGAAATGCGGGACCTCCTATACCACGCTTTCAGCGCCGCGGAAGAGAACTGGTGCCTGCAGCGGTGGCTGGATGGGCCGGCCCACTATCTAGACATTCCGGCTGATGAGGGAAGCCCGACCAGGTAGGCCCATGATGATGTACGGCTCATCAAAAAGCCCGAGGGTCAGAAATGCGGGACCTCCTATACCACGCTTTCAGCGCCGCGGAAGAGAACTGGTGCCTGCAGCGGTGGCTGGATGGGCCGGCCCACTATCTAGACATTCCGGCTGATGAGGGAAGCCCGACCAGGTAGGCCCATGATGATGTACGGCTCATCAAAAAGCCCGAGGGTCAGAAATGCGGGACCTCCTATACCACGCTTTCAGCGCCGCGGAAGAGAACTGGTGCCTGCAGCGGTGGCTGGATGGGCCGGCCCACTATCTAGACATTCCGGCTGATGAGGGAAGCCCGACCAGGTAGGCCCATGATGATGTACGGCTCATCAAAAAGCCCGAGGGTCAGAAATGCGGGACCTCCTATACCACGCTTTCAGCGCCGCGGAAGAGAACTGGTGCCTGCAGCGGTGGCTGGATGGGCCGGCCCACGATCGCGCAAATGACCGGCAAAAGTACGTCTCGACTAGGAATCGAACTCGCTCACTCTCCGTTCCCGACGGACAGGCTAGCCCCCGCACTGGTAAAAAGATACTGAATACTAACAGCGTGAAATCATTAAAGTATAGAAATCTAGACGCGCTATTTATTGGGCATTGCACTGTAGCATTATATTTTCCAATTATTTGAAAATATGTTCACATACTACAAATGGAGTTCATGAGCGTGCAAAAAAGTTCACGTATTCAAAAAGTAGTTCACCAAATTGAAAAAGTTCATGTATTCAAAAAACAGTTCACGAATTCAAAAGAAGTTCATAGATTTTCAAAAAAAAGTTCATAGATTTTGAAAAAAAGTTAGTCGATTTGAAAATAAGTTCATCCATTTTGAGAAATAGTTCATCGATTTTGAAAATAAGTTCATCGATTTTAAGAAAAAGTTCAGAAAATTGTAAAAAGTTCATCAAATTTGAAAAATAAGTTCCTCTATTTTGAAAAAGGTTCATCAATTTGAAAAAATTCATGAGTTTTGAAAAATCCAGTTCACGGATTTAGAGAAATAAGTTCATCTATTTAAAGAAAACAATTACGAATTTGTAAAAAAGGAAAGTTAAAAAGGATAGAGCAAAAATAAAAAGAAAAAGGAAAAGGAGGAATGAATAAATGGACGAAAACATGTATGCTTTCACATGTGATTAAGTGGACGAGTTGGTCCTACTCAAAAAAAAAAGTGGACGAGTTGGTAATGCGTCGATAACTGATTATCCGCGTCTCAGGTTCGAATCATAGCTAGGGCGCCGTTTTTGCAGTTTATTATCTAGATTTAAGAAAACACATTTCCTATTTGGCGCTGCAGGCGCCCGTCAGCCACGTTTACTGGGCTCGGCCCATTTTCCGTTTTCAGACACGTAAAAAATGCAGGGGTAGAAGGAATCGAACCAGCGAGCCTTCCCTTCCGACCAGCACGGAACGAAAAAATGCAGCACTCGAGAAGAAATATGCTCTAAGCAGGGTTCGAACCTGAGACCAGACGCTTCAAAGATATACAGCTAGCCAGTTCAGCTAGAGAGATTACTGGTTTTAACGCAGCACAACATATTAAGAATAAAACCGAGTGCATATCCGAACGTCTTTTAAATTTTGTACGCAAAACGTTATTTTTGAGAAAAAGACGTGAAGGTTGTATGAAACAGCGAACACTTCTAGAAATTCTGAATAGAATTTGAAAAACTCATAAATTCAAAAAATCCAAACATTTTTTGAAAACGGGAACATTTTTGTAAAATCTCCCAAAAAGAGAAAACATGAAAGTTTTCTTTGAAAACCCGAACATTTTTCAAATTTTAAAATAGTTTTTGGATACTCGGACAATTTTTAAAATTGGGAACATTTTTCGAAACTCCTGAACAAAACTTCAACACATGAAAAGTTTTTAAAACTTGCCTACATTTTTTGAAACTTCCGAACAAAAATTGAAACATGAACATTTTTTCGAATTTGGGAACAATTCTCTAAACAGAAACATTTATGGAAACTCCCAACAAAATTTGAAAACATGAACATTTTTTGAAATTGTTGAACAAGTTTTGAAATTGGAAGATTGTTTGAAGCTCCCAAACATAATTTGAAAACATGAACATTTTTTGAACTTACAGACATTTTTTGAAAAGCGAACATTTTATATAAGATGGGAACATTTTTTAGAAAATGAAGAACATTTTTTGAATTTGTAAACAAAAAATAATAACAAGTACATTTTTGAACTTCGGAGCATTCTTAGAATTTTGGAAAAGAATTTGAAATTCTTGATAACAAAAAGAAATAAATAGAAAAGAAAAAGGAATTGAAAAATGAAATAAAGAAAAAGAAAAACAAATAAAGAAAAAGAAAAAGAAGAAAACAAACAGAAAAACCAGTGAAAACCCGGTTCAAGAACCTTCTAGAATGTTCCCAAAACCGTTAGGGAACCCACCAGAAGGTCCCAAAACCGGAAGCTGTAGCGCGTGCACTATTTCGTAATTGGGCTGGCCCGTCTTGATCGCTAGTTCGGTTACCTCTGTGCGAAGCTTCGACAATTTGACGCAGCGAGCGTCCGTTAGGAAATTCCTTCTCTTCCTTTAGTTATTTAGTTTTTAAGTTCCTTTTGTTCTTTTATCCTTTTCTGCTCATTTTTTGTTTTCTTTAATGCACGAATTTTTCTCAGATTTTGTGAACCTTTTTTTTCTAAATTGATGAACTTTTTAAATTAGATTGTTTTGAAAAAAGTTGATGAACTCTTTTTTACAAACTCGATGATTTTTTTCCAAATATGATGAATTTTCTTTAAATTTGATTAACTTGTTTCAAAATCGATGAACTATTTTTCAAATTTGATGAACTTTTTTCCAAATTTGATGATTTTTTTTTGAAATCAATGAACTACTTTAAAATTTGATGAACTTTTTTTCTAAGCGATGAACTTTTTTTCATTAAAAAATCGCCTGTTCCAAAAAATGAATAGTTTAAAAATACGTAATAAATAGCGTGGCTTTTATGGTTCTTTTTAATTTGCGTTTGCTATAAAGCACTAGTGTTCCGGTGGTGTAGTGGCTAACTGAGTAATGCTTTAGTTTACAGGCGTGTGTTGGAGTCCTCGGTCCGACGTGTTTTTGTCGTGAGACTTTTTCTGCTTTCTTTCGTTCGTGAGCCGGCCCACTAGCATTGCCAAAAGGCGCCGGTTTGCTTCCACGGTGCTGAACGCGTACGGAGCTCCCCTGTTGATCAGACATGATTCAACTGTCACACGGGATTCATCGGTCAGACGGGGCTCTTTGGTCGGCAGCCTCGCATCAGTCAAATCCAACGGCAGAAGAGCATACAGGCATTAGGAGAGGCATCGCCCACAACCCCCACGGCACATTAAGTACACATGTTACCTATTGTGTTAATCACAACTAAGTAACATCCGGCCATCAATGAGCCATTACACGCAACAATTTTATCAGCCGTTGTAGCTATCCTTCATGGCACACTCTGCATAAGCCATGAAGGAGCATCAGGCTAAGTGTTCGCATTCTTTGTAATCATCTATATACAAGAGAGAGAAAGACCAACAGAAAGTAGGGTGTTACAACCATCTTAGAGGGCCTGAACCAGTATAAACCTTGTGTGTATATCCATTATCTTATGGACACTTCTATGACGATAATTGTGACAAAAATATGTATCATCATAGATGTGGTGGGCTCCTACTTATATGACAAAAGATTATTGGTGTGGTGGGCCGTAAACGCACCTGCATGACATTCTTTGGGCCGTCCATGACATAAAAAATCGTGGTAGAAGTGAGGGCAGGAAAAATTTCGAGGAATTCCCGGTTACAGTGGGTGGTCGGGGCCGAGTGATGCAGTGTGGTTGAGCGTTTCTCTTGTACGCGCGTGTGTGTGAGGCGTTCGCTAAGTGAACCTGAGCGAGGCGTTCACTTACTGAACCCGAGTGATCGCACTGGTACACACTGAAACCGATCAATCGATCCTTTCGCTGCTAACTGAACACGACCGATTCCTTCGTTATTGCTGCTGCTAAATGAACACGAGCGATCGATCGCTGCTGCTTCTTACTGAAGCCGATCGATCGAGTCTCCGTGCGAGACGTAGCTGATTGGGTTGCCTTTGGATGAACAGTGCATGTTGCTGCCGCACGTGCGATACGTAGAACGAGTCGAGATGTGTGGTGAATCCAGCCGGTTGGTTGGCTGTGAATGAACAGTTCCCGGTGGGGGTTGGATGAACAGGACCCTATGGTAGTTGTCAGTTGCCGCTGGATGAGTAGGACCCCGAGGAGGCCGTGCTACGGTACGCCACACCCAGTTGGTTGCGCACGCACGCGCGCGCGGGGGGGGGGGGGGGGGGGGGGGGGGGGGGGGGGGGGGGGGGGGGGGGGGGGGGGCAGGACCCCGTGGAGGCTGGAGAAAGTTGACGGTGGATGAACAATAGCTGATGCAGGCTGACAAAGTCGACGGTGGATGAGAAGTAGCCTGCGGAGTCCTATTTTACGGTACGCCACACCATCTCGATGAACAGAACCCCGTTTAGATTGTAGGCGCTCGAAGAGAAGTCCCTTTCCTACATTTTACAGTACCATAGATCCCTTCCGATCAACAAGACTCCGTTTTGACTGTAGGAGGTTGAGTTTGTTTCCTCCGTTCTGCGGTACACCACACCAGACCTCGAGCTTGTGGGGGTCGATGAATAGGACCCCTTTTTGGTTGTTTCGTCCAGACCGGTTGGCTCCCGATGAACATGATGCATTCCGACCCAGTCGATTGCTTGCCGATGAACACGACGTTGTTTCTCTATTTCGACCCAACCGGTTGGATGCCGATGAACACAACGCTGTTGCTGCCGTCTGTTGCCTCTCCATGTACACGAGCCCCATCCGTACATTTGCGCGAGTATGCATTCAAGACCCCGCCGTATGTACGTACGTGGCCGTATGTTTTGAAGCATGGTTTAACTGCTACCGCTCCTTACTCGACCACGGTTTATCGTGGCAGAGAAACCGATTGACCAGTATGTACGTACACGTTCACGACCAGACATACAACGGTACGTACGCTTTGATCGAGTGGGTCCCAGCTGTCTGGGAGGATAAGGAGGCACTTCCTTGCGTGCAAAGATATCGCATGTCGGTCCTAGCTGTTAGGAGGACGAATCATTTTTTTGCCCGTAATAAGGAGGCACTTCCTTGCGTGCAAAGATGTAGCTGGTGGATCCTAGCTATCGGCCTTTCCATGTACTAGCTTGCTCTGATGGCCGTCGTTCGTTGTTCGCGTTGACGACATCGTATCGAGAGCATCAAGGCAGTTGATGACGATGAGGCTTAGGAAGGGAACGACCAAGAGCAGGGGAAGACACGACAGTGTTTGCCCACGCGGAGGGGAGTACAAGGGTTTAATGGTTCCACTGCGGCGTGAGGCTGCTATCGGTGAAGAATAACAAGATGTGTGCGTGAGTAGAGGGATGACATGGCCAAAGGTGGGAGTAGGGTGGGGTGGTGAGGCCTACATGGCAGCACAACCGACCACGGGAGGCAGGAGCAGGCGATCTCCCCGGCGTTGGTTTTGGCAGGTGGAGCAAGAAGATCAGAGATTGAAGAAGCAGCACGGTCGTTGGATTAACATCCAACAGTCACTGCTTCTAGAATCGTGAGTTGACTAAGATGACAAAGCCCTCCGTACGCGTCAAATTAGTAGGCCCACAAGTCAGCCTCCAAATCTGGTGACCCAATTGTCATTAGAAGAATCGTTATTTTTTCTTAATATGGAGGCACTTCATTTCGTGCGAAGATATAGCTGGTGGGTCCCAGCTGTCAGGGGGGAATCATTTTTTTCGCGTAATAAGGAGGCACTTACTTGCGTTCGGCCATGGACCATGTGGGTCCCTACTGTCAGCCTCTCCACGTACGTCCCTCTTCCGGTAGTTGTTGTTTGTTGACCATGTTGACCATTGATACGTCTCCATCGTATCTACTTTTCCTAATGCTTTTGCTCTTGTTCTGGACTCAAATTTGCATGATTTGAATGAAGGTAACCCGGACTGACGTTGTTTTCAGCAGAACTACCATGATGTTGTTTTTGTGCAGAAATAAAAGTTCTCGGATTTGAACAGAACTTTTTGGAGAATTATTTTGGAATAAATAAAAAATACAGGAATCAAGGCCCACTTGAGGGGGGCCCTAGTTGCCCATAAGACACCAGGGCGTGCCACCCCCTCTGGAGCGCCATAGTGGGTGGTGGGCCCACGAGGCCCCTTTGACCCTAATTCCCATGCTATAAAATCCTATTTTCTAGAAAAAACAGGAGAGAAAGTTTCATCACATTTTACGATACAGAGCCGTCGACACCTCTTGTTCTTCATCGGGAGGCCAGATTTGGAGCCTGTTCGAGGCTCCGAAGAGGGGGATCTTTGGTCTTCGTCATCACCAACCATCCTTCATCACCAATTCCATGATGCTCCCCAAAGCGAGTGAGTAATTCCTTTGTAGGCTCGCTGGTCGGTGAGGAGTTGGGTGAGATTCATGATGTAATCGAGTTATTTTTGTTAGGGCTTGATCCCTAGTATCCACTATGTTCTGATATTGATGTCGCTATGACTTTGCTATGCTTAATGCTTGTCATTAGGGCCCGAGTGCCATGATTTCAAATCTGAACCGTTTATATTTTAACCATTATATCTATGTTCTTGATCCGATCTTACAAGTCATAGGCACCTATTATGTGTTATGATCCGTAAAACCCAAGGTGGGAACAATTGGGATACTTTCCGGTGATGACCGTAGTTTGAGGAGTTCATGTATTGCTACCTCTTGAGCACTGCGTTGGTTTTCCCTTGAAGAGGAAAGGGTGATGTAGCAAAGTAGCATAAGTATTTCCCTCAGTTTTTGAGAACCAAGGTATCAATCCAGTAGGAGGCCACGCACGAGTCCGTCGCACCTACACAAACAAATAAAATCCTCGCAACCAACGCAATAAAGGGGTTGTCAATCCCTTCACAGTCACTGACGAAAGTGAGATCTGATAGATATGATAAGATAATATTTTTGGAATTTTTATGATAAAGATGCAAAGTAAAGAAAGCAAAATAAACGAAAAAGGAAACAGCTTGTTTGACGGAAGATTAATATGATGGAAAATAGACCCGGGGGCCATAGGTTTCACTAGTGGCTTCTCTCGAGAGCATACGTATTACGGTGGGTAAACAAATTACCGTTGAGCAATTGATAGAATTGAGCATAGTTATGAGAATATCTAGGTATGATCATGTATATAGGCATCACGTCCGAGGGTGGAGAGCGCGCCTAGGGGGGGAGTAGGCGCGCCCCCTACCTCGTGCCTTCCTAGTTGATGTCTTGACATAGGGTCCAAGTCCTCTGGATCATGTTCGTTCCGAAAATCACGTTCCCAAAGGTTTCATTCAGTTTGGACTCCGTTTGATATTCTTTTTCTGCGAAACCCTAAAATAGACAAAAAACAGCAATTCTGGGCTGGGCCTCCGGTTAATAGGTTAGTCCCAAAAATAATATAAAAGTGTATAATAAAGCCCAATAATGTCCAAAACAGGATATAATATAGCATGGAACAATCAAAAATTATAGATACGTTGAAGACGTATCAAGTATCCCCAAGCTTAATTCCTGCTCGTCCTCGAGTAGGTAAATGATAAAAACAGAATTTTTGATGTGGAATGCTTCTTGGCATAATTTCAATGTAATTCTCTTAATTGTGGTATGAATATTCAGATCCGAAAGATTCAAGACAAAAGTTCAATATTGATATAGAAATAATAATACTTCAAGCATACTAACTAAGCAATTATGTCTTCTCAAAATAACATGGCCAAAGAAAGTTATCCCTACAAAATCATATAGTCTGGCTATGCTCTATCTTCACCACACAAAGTATTTAAATCATGCACAACCCCGATGACAAGCCAAGCAATTGTTTCATACTTTTGGTGTTCTCAAAATTTTTTAATCTTCACGCAATACATGAGCGTGAGCCATGGACATAGAACTATATGTGGAATAGGATGGTGGTTGTGGAGAAGACAAAAAGGGAGAAGATAGTCTCACATCAACTAGGCATATCAATGGGTTATGGAGATGCCCATTAATAGATATCAATGTGAGTGAGTAGGGATTGCCATGCAACGGATGCACTAGAGCTATAAGTATATGAAAGCTCAAACTAAAACTAAGTGGGTGTGCATCCAACTCGCTTGCTCACGAAGACCTAGGGCATTTTGAGGAAGCCCATCATTGGAATATACAAGCCAAGTTCTATAATGAAAAATTCCCACTAGTATATGAAAGTGATATCATAGGAGACTCTCTATCATGAAGATCATGGTGCTACTTTGAAGCACAAGTGTGGCAAAAGGATAATAGCATTGTCCCTTCTCTCTTTTCTCTCATTTTTTATTTATTTGGGCCTTTTCTCTTTTTATGGCCTTTTTTATGTATAGTCCGGAGTCTCATCCCGACTTGTGGGGGAATCATAGTCTCCATCATCCTTTCCTCACTTGGGACAATGCTCTAAAAATGATGATCATCACACTTTTATTTACTTACAACTCAACAATTACAACTCAATACTTAGAACAAAATATGACTCTATGTGAATGCCTCCGGCGGTGTACTGGGATATGCAATGAATCAAGAGTGACATGTATGAAAGAATTATGAATGGTGGCTTTGCCACAAATACAATGTCAATTACATGATCATGCAAGCAATATGACAATGATGAAGCGTGTCATAGTAGATGGAACGGTGAAAAGTTGCATGGCAATATATCTCGGAATGGCTATGGAAATGCCATGATAGGTAGGTATTGTGGCTGTTTTGAGGAAGGTATATGGTGGGTGTATGATACCGGCGAAAAGTGTGTGGTATTAGAGAGGATAGCAATGGTGGAAGGGTAAGAGTGCGTATAATCCATGGACTCAACATTAGTCATAAAGAACTCACATACTTATTGCAAAAATCTATTAGTTATCAAAACAAAGTATTACGCGCATGCTCCTAGGGGGATAGATTGGTAGGAAAAGACCATCGCTCATCCCCGACCGCCACTCATAAGGAAGATAATCAGTAAATAAATCATGCTTCAATTTCATCACATAACGGTTCACCATACGTGCATGCTACAGGAATCACAAACTTCAACACAAGTATTTCTCAAATTCACAACTACTCAACTAGCATGACTCTAATATCACACACTCATAAGATTTTTTTTATTAATCTTGAATGCCTAACATAATTAAAGCAAATCACCACGCTGTTTTGTAGGACTCTCAAAATAATCTAAGTGAAGCATGAGATAACAATAGTTTCTATAAAACAAATCCACCATCCTGCTCTAAAAGATATAAGTGAAGCACTAGAGCAAAAACTATATAACTCAAAAGATATAAGTGAAGCACATAAAGTATTCTAAAAATTTCCGAATCATGTGTGTCTCTCTCAAAATGTGTGTAAAGCAAGGATGATTGTGTAAAACTAACAAATAAAGACTCAATAATACAAGACGCTCCAAGAAAAACACATATAGCTCCAAGTAAAGTTACCGATGGAATTAGACGAAAGAGGGGATGCCTTCCGGGGCATCCCCAAGCTTGGCCTTTTAGGTGTCCTTATATTATCTTGGGGTGCCATGGGCATCCCCAAGATTAGGCTCTTGCCACTCCTTGTTCCATAATCCATCAAATCTTTCACCCAAAACTTGAAAACTGCACAACACAAAACTTAAAGTAGAAAATCACGTGAGCTCCGTTAGCGAAAGAAAACAAAACACCACTTAAAGGTACTGTAATGAACTCATTATTTATTTATATTGGTTTTAAACCTACTGCATTCCAACTTCTCTATGGTTTATAAACTATTTTACTAGCCATAGATTCATCAAAATAAGCAAACAACACACGAAAAACAGAATCTGTCAAAAACAGAACAGTCTGTAGTAATCTGTAGCTAACGCAAGTTCTTGAACCCCAAAAATTCTAAAATAAATTTCTGGACGTGAGGAATTTATCTATTAATCATATTCAAAAATAATTAACTAAATATCACTTTCCAAATAAAAATGGCAGCAATTCTATTGAGCGCTAAAGTTTCTGTTTTTTTACAGCAAGATTAAAAAGACTTTCCCTAAGCCTTCCCAACGGTTCTACTTGGCACAAACACTAATTAAACACAAAAAACACAACCAAAACAGAGGCTAGATAAATTATTTATTAATAAACAGGAGCAAAAAGCAACGAATAAAAATAAAATTGGGTTGCCTCCCAACAAGCTCTATCGTTTAACGCCCCTAGCTAGGCATAAAAGCAAGGATAGATCTAGGCATTGCCATCTTTGGTAGGCAATCCATAAGTGGCTCTCATGATAGATTCATATGGTAATTTAATTTTTTTTCTAGGGAAGTGTTCCATGCCTTTCCTTAATGTAAATTGGAATCTAATATTCCCTTCCTTCATATCAATAATTGCACCAATCGTTCTAAGGAAAGGTCTACCAAGAATAATAGGACATGAAGGATTGCAATCTATGTCAAGAACAATAAAATCTACGGGCACATAACTCCTATTTGCAACAATAAGAACATAATTAATTCTTCCCATAGGTTTCTTAATAGTTGAATCCGCAAGGTGCAAGTTTAAAGAGCAATCATCAAAATCACGGAAACCTAGCAAATCACACAAAGTTTTTGGAATCGTGGAAACACTAGCACCCAAATCACACAAAGCATAGCATTCACGATCTTTAATTTTAATTTTAATAGTAGGTTCCCACTCATCATAAAGTTTTCTACGGATAGAAACTTCCAACTCAAGTTTTTCTTCATAAGATTGCATCAAAGCATCAACGATATGTTTGTTAAAGACTTTATTTTGACTATAAGCATGAGGAGAATTTAGCACAGATTGTAACAAGGAAATACAATCTATCTAAGAGCAATTATCATAATTAAATTCCTTGAAATCCAAAATAGTGGGTTCATTGATATTTAAAGTTTTGACTTCTTCAATCCCACTTTTAACAATTTTAGCATCAAGATCTAAAGACTCCAAATTTTTGGAACGCCTTCTAGCTAGGTAAAGGTGGATCATATTCAGTCCCATCATTATCAAGATTCATATTGCAAAACAAATATTTAATAGGGGACACATCAATAACTTTTAGATCTTCATCTTTATTTTCATGGAAACTAGGAGAACACGTTTTAACAAAACAATCTTTCTTAGCACGCATCCTAGCGATTCTTTCTTTGCACACATCAATGGAAATTCTCATGGTTTTGAGAGACTCATTGATATCATGCTTAGGTGGGATAGATCTAAGTTTCAAAGAATCAACATCAAGAGAAATTCTAGCAACGTTCCTAGCCAACTCATCAATCTTAAGCAATTTTTCTTCAATCAAAGCATTGAAATTCTTTTGCGAAGTAATAAATTCTTTAATATTAGATTCAAAATCAGAGGGTATCTTATTAAAATTTCCATAAGAATTGTTTTAGGAATTACCATAATTATTAGAGGAATTACTAGGATACGACATAGGATTAAAGTTACCTCTATACGCGTTGTTACCAAAATTATTCCTACCAACAAAATTCACATCCATAGATTCATTATTATTCTCAATCAAAGTAGACAAAGGCATATCATTAGGATCATAAGAAACACTTTTATTAGCAAATAATTTCATAAGTTCATCCATCTTTCCACTCAAAACATTAATTTCTTCTATCGCATGCACTTTCTTATTAGTAGATCTTTTAGTGTGCCATTGAGAATAATTAACCATAATATTATCTAGGAGTTTAGTAGCTTCTCCTAAAGTGATTTCCTTAAAAGTGCCTCCCACGGCCGAATCTAAAAGATTTCTAGAAGCAAAATTCAATCCGGCATAATTTTTTTGTATAATCATCCATAAATTCAGACCATGTGTAGGGCAATTACGTATCATTAATTTCATCCTCTCCCAAGCTTGTGCAACATGTTCATGATCAAGTTGCTTAAAATTCATGATATCGTTTCTAAGAGAGATGATCTTAGCAAGAGGAAAATACTTAGAGGTAAAAGCGTCTTCGCACTTATTCCACGAATCAATACTATTTTTAGGCAAAGATGAAAACCAAGCTTTAGCATGATCTCTAAGCGAAAAAAGAAATAGCTTCAATTTAACAATATCATTGTCCACATCTTTCTTCTTTTGCATATCACACAAATCAACAAAGTTGTTTAGATGGGTAGCGGCATCTTCACTAGAAAGGCCGGAAAACGGATCTTTCATGACAAGATTCAACAAAGCAGCATTAATTTCACAAGATTCAGCATCGGTAAGAGGAGCAATCGGAGTGCTAATAAAATCATTGTTATTGGTATTAGTAAAGTCACACGATTTGGTATTATCTTGGGCCATCATGACAAGCAAGCAATCCAACACACAAGTAAACAAGAGACGAGCAAAAAGAGGCAAATAGAGAAAGAGAAGGAGGACGGAGAGAGAGGGCGAATAAAACGGCAAGGGTGAAGTGGGGGAGAGGAAAACGAGAGGCAAATGGCAAATAATGTAATGCGGGAGATAAGGGTTTGTGATGGGTACTTGGTATTTTGACTTTTGCGTAGACTCCCCAGCAACGGCGCCAGAAATCCTTCTTGATACCTCTTGAGCACTGCGTTGGTTTTCCCTTGAAGAGGAAAGGGTGATGCAGCAAAGTAGCGTAAGTATTTCCCTCAGTTTTTTGAGAACCAAGGTATCAATCCAGTAGGAGGCCACGCACGAGTCCCTCGCACCTACACAAACAAATAAAATCCTCACAACCAACGCAATAAAGGGGTTGTCAATCCCTTCACGGTCACTTACAAAAGTGAGATCTGATAGATATGATAAGCTAATATTTTTGGTATTTTTGTGATAAAGATGCAAAGTAAAGAAAGCAAAATAAACGGAAAAGGAAATAGCTTGTTTGACGGAAGATTAATATGATGGAAAATAGACCCGAGGGCCATACATTTCACTAGTGGCTTCTCTCGAGAGCATAAGTATTACGGTGGGTAAACAAATTACTGTTGAGCAATTGACAGAATTGAGCATGGTTATGAGAATATCTAGGTATGATCATGTATATAGGCATCACGTCCGAGACAAGTAGACCGACTCCTGCCTGCATCTACTACTATTACTCCACACATCGACCGCTATCCAGCATGCATCTAGAGTATTAAGTTCAGAAGAACAGAGTAACGCTTTAAGCAAGATGACATGATGTAGAGGGATAAACTCATGCAATATGATATAAACCCCATCTTGTTATCCTCGATGGCAACAATACAATACGTGCCTTGCTGCCCCTACTGTCACTGGGAAAGGACACCGCAAGATTGAACCCAAAGCTAAGAACTTCTCCCATTGCAAGAAAGATCAATCTAGTAGGCCAAACCAAACTGATAATTCGAAGAGACTTGCAAAGATAACCAATCATACATAAAAGAATTCAGAGAAGATTCAAATATTGTTCATAGATAAACTTGATCATAAACCCACAATTCATCGGTCTCAACAAACACACCGCAAAAGAAGATTACATCGAATAGATCTCCACAAGAGAGGGGGAGAACTTTGTATTGAGATCCAAAAAGAGAGAAGAAGCCATCTAGCTAAAACTATGGACACGAAGGTCTGAAGTAAACTACTCACACTTCATCGGAGAGGCTATGGTGTTGATGTAGAAGCCCTCCGTGATCGATGCCCCCTCCGGCGGAGCTCCGAAAAAGGCCCCAAGATGGGATCTCACGGATATAGAAAGTTACGGCGGTGGAATTAGGGTTTTGGCTCTGTATCTGGTAGTTTGGGGGTACGTAGGTATATATAGGAGGAAGAAGTACATCGGTGGAGCAACGTGGGCCCCACGAGGGTGGAGGGCGTGCCTGGGGGGGGGGGTAGGCGCGCCCCCTACCTCGTGCCTTCCTGGTTGATGTCTTGATGTAGGGTCCAAGTCCTCTGGATTATGTTCGTTCCGAAAATCATGTTCCTGAAGGTTTCATTCCTTTTGGACTCCGTTTGATATTCTTTTTCTGCGAAACCCTAAAATAGGCAAAAAAACAGCAATTCTGGGCTGGGCCTCCGGTTAATAGGTTAGTCCCAAAAATAATATAAAAGTGTATAATAAAGCCCAATAATGTCCAAAATAGGATATAATATAGCATGGAACAATCAAAAATTATAGATACGTTGGAGACGTATCAGTATTCACTATGTGTTAATGCTTTGTTCAAGTTTTCTATTAAAAGGAGGCCTTAATATCCCTTAGTTTCCTTATGGACCCCGCTGCCATGGGAGAGTACGTAGGACAGAAGATGTCATGCAAGTTCTTTTTCATCAGCACGTATGACTATTTATGGAATACATGCATATGCCTACATTATATTTATGAACTGGAGCTAGTTCTGTGTCGCCCTAGGTTATAAATGATATATGATGAATATCATCCAAAGAATTCACCGATCCAATGCCTACGAGATTTTCAAATATTGTTCTTGCTAAGTTACTATTGTTATTGCTATTGTCGCAACTGCTACAAAACCGTTACTGCTGCTACTATTGCTATCACTATCAAACTATCATATTACTGTGCTACTCATCACTTTGCTGCAGATATTAAATCTCCAGGTGTGGTTAAATTGACAAATCAACCACTAATACCAGCAAATATTCTTTGGATCCCCTTGTGTCGAATCAATAAATTTGGGTTGAGTACTCTACCCTCGAAAAGTGTTGTGATCACCAATACTTGTGGGTTATCAAGACCTTTTTCTGGCGTCGTTGCCAGGGAGCATAGCTATATTTTTTGAGTCACTTGGATTTATATTTATTGATCACTATGAAGAATCTTAAAGATACTAGAACCAAGAGTTTTCCCTCTAAGACGAGGAGAGGTAAGGAACTGCCATCTACTCTGTACTTGATTCACCTTCTGTTTTGAGTAAGCTTGCAACCCCACCACATGCTACTGATCCTGATATGTCACAAGTTATCGATGATGCTACTTCTGCTATGAATCATGCTTATGATGATGCTAGTACCTTGCTTGATGATAATGTGCCACTAGGTGAATTTCTTGATGAACAAATTGCTAGAGCTAAAGATATTGAGAATGCTGAAACTGATCAAATTACTAAAGCTGATGAAGTCCTTGAAACTGAAAGCTATGAAACACCTATTAGACCTAGCTCTACTAGATCTGAATTTCCTAAGATACTTGAGGGTTATGTTATGGATGGAGAGGTAGCTAGGGACTTTCTTGCTTGTAAGGATAACGAAGATCTTAATAAATTATTATGCAAGTTGAAAAAAATTGAATGCTAGAATGAAGTATGATCCTAAGTTTGCTATTTCACCTATCTTTATTACTGATAAGAATTATAAATTCTCTGTTGACCCAGAGTTAATTACTTTGACTGAATCTGATCCTTTCCATGGTTATCAAAGTGAAACTGTTGTGGCACATCTTACTAAATTAAATGATATAGCCACCCTATTTACTCATGATGAAAAAATTTGCTACTAGTATATTCTGAAGTTATTTCCGTTCTCATTAAAGTGTGATGCTAAGATATGGTACAATACTCTTGCTCCTATTTGTGTGCGTAGTCCCCAAGATATGATATATTACTTCTCTGAAAAATATTTCCCTACTCATAAGAAACAAGCTGCCTTACAGGAAATGTTTAACTTTGTGCAAATTGAAGAAGAGAATCTCCCACAAGCTTGGGGGAGGCTTCTACAATTACTTAATGCTTTACCTGATCATCCTCTTAAGAAAAATGAAATACTTGATACCTTCTATAATGGACTAATCGATGCTTCTATGGACTTCCTAGATAGTTGTGCTAGTTGTGTTTTCAGGGAATGAATTGTTGAACAAGCCGAGGAATTATTGAATAATATATTGAAGAATTATGATGATTGGACACTTCCTTAACCTCCGCCTAAACCCAACTCCGAAGAAGATGGTTTTTCTATTTCTCAGTCCTGAAGATATGCAAGAGGCAAAGAAATATATGAAGGAAAAATGTATTAAAGCTAAAGATGTTAAGAGTTTACCACCTACTGAGGAAATACATGGACTTGACACACCACCACCACCGGTGGTAGAGGTAAATTCTTTATTAAAGTTTGATGAAGGTGACATCCCTTATAATAAACATCCTAGTCAATGCTTATATGAATTTGACAATTTTGTTATGAAGCAAAATCACTTCAATGCGAATGTTACGAAACAATTGAAACAAAACTCTGATATGATTGCTCGCTTGAGTGAATTGTTATTCAGAATCACTAATGATGTTAGCGGTGTAGGAAAACATGCCTCTATGGTTCAAACTCAGTTAGAATGAGTTGCTAAATATCAAATAGAATTGCTTAGTGAAATGAACAATAATATGAATGATCATGTTGTTAGAGTAATAACTAGAGGAGGTATAATGACTCAGGAACCTCTTTATCCTGAGGGATCGATGCTTGCTTGAACTACGTTGGTATTTCCTCAAAGAGGAAGGGATGATGCAGCACATCAATGGTAGGTATATCCCTCGGTGATGAGACCAAGGTTATCGAACCAGTAGGAGAACCATGCAACACTACATGAACGACACCTGCGCACAAATAACAAATACTAGCAACCCGACGTATTAAAGGGGTTGTCAATCCCTTTAGGGTAACGACGCCAGAAATTGGCAAAAAGACGGGATACAAATATGATAGATTGGATAAATAGATCTCGCGGGAACGCGAGATAAAACAAATGAGAATAAATTGCAGCAAGGTATTTTTGTATTTTTGGTTTAATAGATCTGAAAATAAAAGCAAATAAAAATAGATCGCAAAGGCAAATATAATAAAGAAGAGACCCGGGGGCCGTAGATTTCACTAGTGGCTTCTCTCGAGAAAAATAGCAAACGATGGGTAAACGGATTACTGTTGGGCAATTGATAGAACTTCAAATAATCATGACGATATCCAGGCAATGATCATTATATAGGCATCATGTCCAAGATTAGTAGACCGACTCCTGCCTGCATCTACTACTATTACTCCACACATCGACCGCTATCCAGCATGCATCTAGTGTATTAAGTTCATGGAAAATGGAGTAATGCAATAAGAACGATGACATGATGTAGACAAGATCTATTTATGTAGAAATAGACCCCATCTTGTTATCCTTAATGGCAACAATACATACGTGTCGGTTCCCCTTCTGTCACTGGGATCAAACACTGTAAGATCGAACCCATCACAAAGCACCTCTTCCCATTTCAAGATAAACAGATCAATTTTGCCAAACGAAACCCAAATATCGGAGAAGAAATACGAGGCCATAAGCAATCATGCATATAAGAGATCAAAGAAGACTCAAATAACTTTCATAGATAAAAAGATAGATCTAATCATAAACTCAAAGTTTATCGTATCCCAATAAACACACCACAAAAAGAGTTATGTCATATGGATCTCTAAGAGACCATTGTATTGAGAATCAAAAGAGAGAGAGGAAGCCATCTAGCTACTAACTACGGACCCGTAGGTCTACAAAGAACTACTCACACATCATCGGAGAGTCACCAATGGACATGATGAACCCCTCTGTGATGGTGTCTAGATTGGATCTGGTGGTTCTAGAACTTGCGGCAGCTGGAATTGATTTTCGTCGACTCCCCTAGGGTTTCTGGAATATTGCGGTATTTGTAGAGCAAAGAGGTGGTTCGGGAGGCCACCGAGGTGGGCACAACCCACCAGGGCGCGCTTGGGCCTCCAGGCACGCCCTGGTGTCTTGTGCTCACCTTGAGCTCCCTCTTCGGTACTTCTTTGGCCCACTGGATGTCTTCTAGTCCAAAAAATCCACAAAAAGTTTCACTGCATTTGGACTCCGTTTGGTATTGATTTCCTACGATGTAAAAAACATGCAGAAAACAACAACTGGCACTTGGCACTATGTCAATAGGTTAGTACCAAACAATGATATAAAAATGACTATAAAATGATTGTAAAACATCCAAGAATGATAATATAACAGCATGAAACAATCAAAAATTATAGATACGTTGGAGACGTATCAGCATCCCTAAGCTTAATTCTTGCTCGTCCTTGAGTAGGTAAATGATAAAAACAGAATTTTTGATGTGGAATGCTGCCTAACATGCTCATCTCACATTCTTTTCTTTGTAGCATGGACATTTGGACTTTTATATGGTTCAAAGCAATAGTCTAGTTGTGACATGAGGACTTAAATACTCATGCATATCAACAAGCAACCATGTCTTTCAAAATATCAACGCTAAAATAAGTTATCCCTAGACCATTATGCTCAATCATTGATCCATTCATGAAACACACTCGCATATTAGCTACACCCATGCTCAAGTACAATCATAGTGCCCCTCAGTTGGTGCTTTATAAGAGAAGATGGAGACTCAAATTAAAAAAATGCATAAAGTAAAAGAAAGGCCCTTCGTGGAGGGAAGTAGGGATTTGTAGAGGTGTCAGAGCTCAAAGCGAAAAAATAGAGATAAAAACATTTTGGGAGGCATGCTTTTCCTGTCAAAGAAAATGATCGAGTAGTTCCCAATACTTTCCATGCTAGATATATCATAGGTGGTTCCTAAATAGAAATTAAAAGTTTATTCCTTTTTCAACCATACTTCCACTTTCCATGGCTAGTTGTATCGACAGGTGCCTTCCATACCAACACTTTCCAAGGAATTTATTATTTGACAACATAAAGTAAATTCATTTTTCATTTCAGGACTAGGCATCCCTAATACCTTTTCCTTACTCTTGTGCAATGACAAGTGAATAAACACTCATCGTGAGAATAACATATCTAGCATGGAAATATATTAGCCACCCCTACCATTTCATGAGCGGTACGAGCACACAAAAGAGAAATTTATTTTGAAAATTAGAGATGGCACATAAAAATTTGCTTTGAATGGCAAAAGAACGCATATAGGTAGCAGGTATGGTGGACTCATGTGGCAAAAGTGGTTTAAATGATTTTGGATGCACAAGTAGTGATCATACTTAGTGCAAAATGAAGGCTAGCAAAAGATTGAGAACCGACCAACCAAGAAACAAAAAATCTCATAAGCGAGCATTAAACATAATTAACACCGAATAATGCACCACAAGTAGGATGTAATTTCATTGCATAACTATTGACTTTAGTGCTTGCATAGGGAATCACAAACCTTAACACCAATATTCTTACTAAAGCATAATTACTCATCAATATGACTCACATATCACATCACCATATCTCAAAACTATTACAAAGAATCAAGTTTATTTTGTCCAATGATCTTCATGAAAGTTTTTATTATATCCTTCTTGTAAATCTATCACTTTGGAACTAATTTTCATGTGTTGCTTTTGATAAGCTCAAACAAATATAAGTGAAGAGCATGAGCATAATATTTATTTCTCTCAAATTAATTTAAGTGAAGCAAGAGAGAGTTTCTTAAAAAAATTACTAACTCTCAAATAAATCTAAGTGAAGCATGAGAGCATTTCTTCAAAAAATAACAAAGCACACCGTGCTCAAAAAGATATAAGTGAAGCACTAGAGAAATTCCATGGCTCATAAAGATTTAAGTGAAGCATAGAGAGCAATTCTAACAAGTCATGGCATAATTTTGGCTCTCTCAAGTAGGTGTGTCCAGCAAGGATTCAAGACTTAAAACAAAAATCAAAACAAGCAAAGACTCATATTATACAAGACGCTCCAAGCAGAACTCATAGTATGTGACAAATAAAAATATAGTTCCGAGTAAAATAACAATGGTCGTTAGAAGAAAGAGGGGATGCCACTCGGGCATCCCCAAGCTTAGTTGCATGATTCTCTTTGGATAATAGCTTGGGATGCCATGGGCATCCCCAAGCTTAGGCTCTTACTCTTTATTCTTTCATCTATCGTAATATCACTCAAAACTTGAAAACTTCAATCACACTAAACTCAACAAAACCTTCGTGAGATCCGTTAGTATAAGAAAACAAATCACTACTATAAGTGCTATTGAAAACCCATTCATATTTTATTATTGCATTATATCTACTATATTACAACTTTTCTATGGCAAAAGCTCTTCAAAGGAAACCATAGAATCATCAAAACAAGCACACAACACAAAGAAAACATAATCTGTCTAAAACAGAACAGTCTGTAGCAATCTGGATATTTAGAATACTTATGTAACTCCAAAAATTCTGAAAAATTAGGACCACGTGAGAAATTTGTATATTAATCTTCTGCAAAAAGAGTTGGTATCTTATCAAGCTTCTGTTAAAACTGATAATTATTTTCATGAGCGCAAAAGTTTCTATTTTTCAGCAATTCAAAACAACTATCACCCAACAAGGTCCTAAAAGCTTTACTTGGCACAAACACTAATTAAAAGACAAAAACCACAATCATAACAGTAGCATAATTGTGCAAACACTAAAAACCATAAAGAAAATGGCAAAAATAAATTTTATTCATTGGGTTGCCTCCCAACAAGCGCTGTCGTTTTATGCCCTTAGCTAGGCATAAAGCAAGGATCTAAGTATTGTCATCTTTGTTTCTTGATCCATAAGATGCCCTCATGATAGATTCATATGGTGGCATAATTCTTGTTCTAGGTAAGTTTTCCATACCCTTCCTTAGTGGAAATTGAAATTTAATATTGCCTTCTTTCATATCAATCACGGCACCAATAATGCGTAAAAAGGTCTACCAAGAATAATTGCACAAGACGGATTGCAATCAATATCAAGAACAATAAAATCTATGGGCACATAATTCCTATTTGCAAGAATAAGAATATCATTAATTCTTCCCATGGTCTTTTTAATAGTAGAATCCACCAAGAGGAAATTCAAAGAACACTCGTCAATATCGGTAAGACTAAGCACATCACATAAAGATTTCGGAATTGTAGAAACACTAGCACCCAAGTCAGATAAAGCATAGCACTCATAATTTTTAATCTTGACTTTTATAGTAGTTTCCCATTCATCATGTAATTTTCTAGGAATTTAAACTTCTAATTCCAATTTTTCTTCCAAAGCTTTTATCAAAGCATCAACAATATGTTTAGTAAATGCTTTATTTTGTTCATAGGCATGGGGTGAATTTATCATGGATTGCAACAAAGAAATACAATAAATCAAAGAGCAACTATCATAATTAAAGTCTTTGTAATCCAAAAGAGTGGGAACATCACTAGTTAAAGTTTTAACCTCTTCAAACCCACATTTATCAATTATCTCAACAAGATTTTCACCCTCCGAATTATCGGGATGCCTTATAGCTAAAGTTGACTCTTCTCCAGTCCCCTTTTAATCAATCTTAATTTTACTAAACAAGGAATCAATGGAAGAAACACCAATCATTTTAAGATCTTCATCATTTTTATGAAAGCAATCACTAGAAAACGCTTTTTCTGAAAAATCTCTTCTAGCTCTAAGCATAGCGGTTCTTTTCTTACTTTCATCCATCGAAACATAAAGAGATTTAATTGATTCCTCAACTTTAGGCACAAAAATTTTCATCTTGAGATTTTCTACATCATGAGAAATTCTATCAACACTTCTAGACAAATCATCAATCTTATTCAACTTTTCTTCCATTGTAGCATTCAAAACCTTTTGAGTGTTGATAAATTCTTTAATATTATTCTCAAGATCAGAAGTGTTCTATTGTTATTATAAGAAGGATTACCATAATTATTAGAGGAATTACTAGGGAAATGCCTAGGATTAAAATTACCTCTATAAGCATTGTTATTGAAATTGTTTCGCGAGATAAAATTCACATATATAGCATCACTATTTTGCTCAATCAAAGTAGAGAAAGGCACATCATTAAAATCAATAGAAGCACTTTTATGAGCAACCAATTTCATAAGAGCATCAACTTTTTCACTCAAAGAAGAAATTTCTTCAACCGAATTAGCTTTTTTTACTAGTAGGAGCTCTTTCGGTATGCCATTGTGAATAATGCCATGATATTATCAAGCAATTTGGTGGCTTCACCCAAAGTAATTTCCATAAAAGTACCACCCTTGGTGGAATCTAAAAGATTACGAGAAACAAAATTCAATCCCACATAAAAATTTTGTATGATCATCCAAAGATTTAACCCATGAGTTGGGCAATTCCTTAGCATCATTTTCACGCTTTCCCAAGATTGTGCAACATGCTCATGTTCAGGTTGCTTGAAATTCATGATCTGGGTTCTAAGGGAAATAATTTTCGTAGGTAGAAAATATTTAGTAATAAAAGCATCTTTGCACTTATTCCAAGAATTGATACTATTGCGAGGCAACGAAGAAAACCAAATTTTTGCATGATCTCGCAAAGAAAACGGAAATAATTTCAACTTCACAACATCATTATCCACATCTTTTTTATTTTGCATATCACACAATTCCACGAATGTGTTAAGATGGGACACACATCCGCATTAGGAGTATCGAAAACTTGATCTTTCATAACAAGTTCCACAAAGCGGTATTAATATCACAAGACTCCGCACTAGTGGCGGGAGGAGCAATCGGAGTGCAAATAAAATCATTGTTATTGGTATTGGAGAAATCACACAACTTGGTGTTCTCTTGAGTCAGTGTGACTACGCAACAAGATTGCACTCAAAAACAGATCCGGCAAGAAAATGGCGAACGAAAAAGAGGGTGAATAAAATGGCAAATTTTTGTGAAGTGGGGGAGAGGAAAACGAGAGGAAAATGGCAAATAATGTAAATTGAGAGGAGACGAGATTTGTGCTTAGGAACCTGGTAGATGTTGATGATGTCCCCCGAGCAACGGTGCCAGAAATTCCTTTTGATGCTTGCTTGAACTATGTTGGTATTTTCCCAAAGAGGAAGGGATGATGCAGCACAGCAACGGTAGGTATTTCCCTCAGTGATGAGATCAAGGTTATCGAACTAGTAGGAGAACCACGCAACACTACGTGAACGACACCTGCACACAAATAACAAATACTCGCAACCCGACGTATTAAAGGGGTTGTCAATCCCTTTCGGGTAACGGCAGAAGAAATTGGCAAAAAGACGGGATAAAAATATGATAAATTGGATACATAGATCTCGCGGGAATGCGAGATAAAATAAATGGGAATAAATTACAACAAGGTATTTTTGGTTTAATAGATCTGAAAATAAAAGCAAATAAAAATAGATCACAAAGGCAAATATAATAAAGAAGAGACCCAGGGGCCGTAGATTCCACTAGTGGCTTCTCTCGAGAAAAATAGCAAACAGTGGGTAAATGAATTACTGTTAGGCAATTGATAGAACTTCAAATAATCATGACGATATCCAGGGAATGATCATTATATAGGCATCATGTCCAAGATTAGTAGACCGACTGCTGCCTGCATATACTACTATTACTCTACACATCGACTGCTATCCAGCATGCATCTAGTGTATTAAGTTCATGGAAAACGGAGTAATGCAATAAGAACGATGACATGATGTAGACAAGATCTATTTATGTAGAAATATACCCCATATTGTTATCCTTAATGGCAACGGTACGTACGTGTCGGTTCCCCTTCTTTCACTGGGATCAAGCACCGTAAGATCGAACCCATCACAAAGCACCTCTTCCCATTGCAAGATAAATAGATCAAGTTGGCCAAAAAAACCCAAATATCAGAGAAGAAATACGAGGCTATAAGCAATCATGCATATAAGAGATCAAAGAAGACTCAACTAACTTTCATGGATAAAAAGATAGATCTGATCATAAACTCAAAGTTCATCAGATCCCAACAAACACACCGCAAAAAGAGTTACATCATATGGATCTCCAAGAGACCATTGTATCGAGAATCAAAAGAGAGAGAGAGGAAGCCATCTAGCTACTAACTATGGACCCATAGGTCTACAAAGAACTACTCACGCATCATCGGAGAGGCACCAATGGACACGATGAACCCCTTTGTGATGGTTTCTAGATTGGATCTAGTGGTTCTGGAACTTGCGGCGGTTAGAATTGATTTTCGTCGACTCCCCTAGGGTTTCTGGAATATTAGGGTATTTATAGAGCAAAGAGGCGGTTTGGGAGGCCACCGAGGTGGGCACAACCCACCAGGGTGCGCCTTGGTGTCTTGTGCTCATCTTAGGTTCCCTCTTTGGTACTTCTTTGGCTCACTGGATGTCTTCTGGTCCAAGAAAATCCACAAAAAGTTTGCTGTGTTTGGACTCCGTTTGGTATTGATTTCCTGCAATGTAAAAAACATGCAGAAAACAACAACTGACACTTGGCACTATGTCAATAGGTTAGTACCAAAAATGATATAAAAATGACTATAAAATGATTGTAAAACATCCAAGAATGATAATATAACAGCATGAAACAAAAAAATTATAGATATGTTGGAGACGTATCAGGGACCCCCTAAAAGAATTGAACAAGACTCTCAAAGAATTAACACTGATGCACCTAGTCCTTCTAAAAAATAAGAAGAAAAAGAAAAATGATAGGACTTTGCATACCTCTAGTGAACCTAAAATAGAAAAACCTCCTGAAAATAACAATGATGTCTCTATCTCAGATGCCGAAACTCAATCTGGTAATGAACATTCACCTAGTGATAATGAAAACCACAATGATGATGTTCATGAACATGCTCAACCAGATAATGACAAAGAACCAGATAATGATGTTGACATTGAACCTGCTATTGATCTTGATAACCCACAACCTAAAAATAAGCGATATGCCAAAAGAGACTTTGTTGATAGAAAACATGGTAAAGAAAGAGAATCATGGGTTCAGAAACCCATGCCCTTTCCACCTCAATCATCCAAGAAAAAAGATGATGAAGAATTTGAACGCTTTGCTAAAATGCTTAGGCAAGTCTTTTTGCGTACCTGTTTGACTGATATTTTAAAGATGGCCCCTTATGCTAAATATATGAAAGAATTTGTCACTAATAAAAGAAAAATACCTGAAGCTGAAATCTCCACCATGCTTGCTAATTATTATTTTAAGGATGGAGTACCTAAAAAACTTGGAGATCCAGGAATACCAACTATACCTTGTTCCATTAAAAGAAATTAGGTCAAAACTGCTTTATGTGATCTAGGAGCTGGTGTTAGTGTTATACCTTTCTCTTTATATAAAAGACTTGATTTGAATAAACTCACACCTACTGAGATATCATTGCAAATGGCTGACAAATCAACTGCCATACCTATCGGTATCTGTGAGGATGTGCCCGTTGTTGTTGTTGCAAATGTTACTATCTTAATAGACTTTGTTATACTTGAGATGCCCGAGGACAACATGCCGATTATCCTTGGTAGACCCTATTTGAATACTGCATGGGCTGTTATTGATTACAATAAAAGAAAAGTAACTTTTCATATCAATGGTAATGAGCATATGGTGCATTTTCCGAAGAAACAATTTCAAGTGAATGGTATTAATGTTATTAAAAAATCTCTGACAATCACTATTGGAAGTTTTCAACTCCCCTTACCTACTACCAAAAAGGAATATGAAATACTTATTGTAGGGGGATATGCCTATTCCCGTTGAGGTAACTTAGTGTTCTATGAAAGTTCTTCGGGTTGATGTTAATTGAAAGTGATTGTTAATAAAGCTTGATCAACCTTATAAATGAATTGTTTTCGAAAGACATGTGGTCAAGGAATTTACTAAGCACAACCTTCTGTCCCCACTTTTTTTTATGTTTTTCTTAGTTAAATAAATTAAAATGCCATGTCTATCCTATTTTCTTAGTTTTCCGTGCAATAAAAAGTGGTGAAAAATAAAAGTGTTCAAAATGACCTGAAAAATTAACATGATTTTTTCTGAATATTTAAGAATTTTTGGTGCAAATACCATCATTGGGGGGTGCCCCTGGTGCCCAGAAGACACCAGGGTGCGCCAGCCACCCCAGGCGCGTCCTGGTGGGTGGTGGGCCCCATGTGGCCCCCTCACTTATCCCTTTAGCCCAAGTCATCTCCTACCTCCAGAAAAAATCACTCTTGCTCTCTCTCTCTCTCTCTCTCTCTCTCTCTCGTGTTCTTGCTCTCAAACCTGCAGATTTCGATCTCTTGGCCCGAAGCTCCATTTCCGAAACTGTTTTGGGGGATTGCTACTTGGTATGTGATGGAAATATGCCCTAGAGGCAATAATAAAGTTGTTATTTATATTTCCTTATATCATTATAAATGTTTATTATTCATTCTAGAATTGTATTAACCGGAAACTTAGTACATGTGTGAATACATAGACAAACAGAGTGTCACTAGTATGCCTCTACTTGACTACCTCGTTGAATCAAAGATGGTTAAGTTTCCTAGCCATAGACATGAGTTGTCAGTTGATTAACGGGATCACATCATTAGAGAATGATGTGATTGACTTGACCCATCTATTAGCTTAGCACGATGATCATTTAGTTTGTTGCTATTGCTTTCTCCATAACTTATACATGTTCCTATGACTATGAGATCATGCAACTCCCGAATACCGGAGGAACACTTTGTGTGCTACCAAATGTCACAACGTAACTGGGTGATTATAAAGGTGCTCTACAAGTGTCTCCGATGGTGTTTGTTGAGTTGGCATAGATCGAGATTAGGATTTGTCACTCCGATTGTCAGAGAGGTATCTCTGGGCCCTCTCGGTAATGTACATCACTATAAGCCTTGCAAGCAATGTAGCCAATGAGTTAATTACGGGATGTAGCATTACAGAACAAATAAAGAGACTTGCCGGTAACGAGATTGAAATAGGTATTGAGATACCGACGATCGAATCTCGGGCAAGTAACATACCGATGACAAAGGGAATAATGTATATCGTTATGCGGTTTGACCGATAAAGATCTTCGTAGAATATGTAGAGGACAATATGAACATCTAGGTTCCGCTATTGGTTATTGACTGGAGACGTGTCTTGGTCATGTCTACATAGTTCTCGAACCCGTAGGGTCCTCACGCTTAACGTTCGGTGACGGTCGGTATTATGAGTTTATGTGTTTTGATGTACCGAAGGTAGTTCGAAGTCCCAGATTTGATCACGGACATGACAAGGAGTCTCGAAATGGTCGAGATGTAAAGATCGATATATTGGAAGCCTATGTTTGGACATTGGAATGGTTCCGGATGAGTTCGAGCATTTTCCGAAGTACTGGGACGTTACCGGAACCCCCTGGGGAGTATATGGGCCTTATTGGGCTTTAGGGGAAAGAAAGAGGGGATACCTAGGGCAGGCCGCGCCCCCCAAGGCCTAGTCTGAATTGGACTAGAGGGAGGGGCGGCGCCCCCTCCTTCCTTCTCTTTTCTCTTTCCCTTCCTTCTCTCCTACTCCTACATGGAAACGGGGGAATCCTACTCCCAGTGGGAGTAGGACTCCCTAGGGCACGCCATAGTAGAGGGCCGGCCCTCCCCCTCCTTCACTCCTTTATATACAGGGGAGGGGGCACCCCATAGACACACAAGTTGATCATTGATCTCTTAGTCGTGTGCGGTGCCCCCCTCCACCACAATCCACCTCGGTCATATCATAGCGGTGCTTAGGCGAAGCCCTGTTCCGGTAGCATCATCATCACCGTCATCACGCCGTCGTGCTGACGAAGCTCTCCATCGACACTCTGCTGGATCGTGAGTTCATGGGACGTCACCGAGCTGAACGTGTGCAGATCGCGGAGGTGCCGTACTTTCGGTACTAGGATCGGTCGATCGTGAAGACGTACGACTACATCAACCGCGTTCTCATAACGCTTCCGCTTACGGTCTACGAGGGTACATGGACAACACTCTTCCCCTATCGTTTCTATGCATCACCATGATCTTGCGTGTGCGTAGGATTTTTTTTGAAATTACTGCGTTCCCCAACAGTGGCATCCGAGCCAGGTTTATGCATAGATGTTATATGCACGAGTAGAACACAATGGAGTTGTGGGCGTGGGTATATACATATTGCTTGCCGTCACTAGTTGATTCTTGATTCGCCGGTATTGTTGGATGAAGCGGACCAGACCGACATTACGCGTACGCTTACGCGAGACTGGTTCTACCGACGTGCTTCGCACACAGGTGGCCGGTGGGTGTCAGTTTCTCCAACTTTAGTTGAATCGGATTCAATGAACAAGGTTCTTTCTGAAGATCAAAAAGCAATCACTATACCGCGTTGTGGTTTTTGATGCGTAGGTAAGAACGGTTCTTTCTCAGCCTGTAGCAGCCACATAAAACTTGCAACAACAAAGTAGAGGACGTCTAACTTGTTTTTGTAGGGCATGTTGTCATGTGATATGGTCAAGACATGATGCTAAATTTTATTGTATGAGATGATCATGTTTTGTAACACAGTTATCGGCAACTGGCAGGAGCCATATGGTTGTCGCTTTATTGTATGAAATGCAATCGCATGTAATTGCTTTACTTTATCACTAAGCGATAGCGATAGTCGTAGAAGCAATAGTTGGTGATACGACAATGATGCTTTAATGGAGATCAAGGTGTAAAGCCGGTGACGATGGTGATCATGACGGTGCTTTGGAGATGGAGATCAAAGGCACAAGATGATGATGGCCATATCATATCACTTATATTGATTGCATGTTATGTTTATCCTTTATGCATCTTATTTTTCTTAGTTCGGCGGTAGCATTATAAGATGATTATAAGATGATCTCTCACTAAATTTCAAGGTATAAGTGTTCTCCCTGAGTATGCACTGTTGCTACAGTTCGTCGTGCCGATACACCACCTGATGATTGGGTGTGATAAGCTCTACGTTCACATACAACGGGTGCAAGCCAGTTTTGCACACGCAGAATACTCGGGTTAAACTTGAAGAGCCTAGCATATGCAGATATGGCCTCGGAACAATGAGACCGAAAGGTCAAGTGTGAATGATATAGTAGATATGATCAACATAGTGATGTTCACCATTGAAAACTACTCCATCTCACGTGATGATCGGACATGGTTTAGTTGATATGGATCACGTGATCACTTAGATGATTAGAGAGATGTCTATCTAAGTGGGAGTTCTTAACTAATTTGATTAATTTAACTTTAATTTATCATGAACTTAGTACCTGATAGTATTTTGCATGCCTATGTTGTTGTAGATAGATGGCCCGTGTTGTTGTTCCGTTGAATTTTAATGCGTTCCTAGAGAAAGCTAAGTTGAAAGATGATGGTAGCAACTACACAGATTGGGTCCATAACTTGAGGATTATCCTCATTGCTGCATAGAAGAATTACGTTCTGGAAGCACCGCTAGGTGACAAACCCGCTGCAGGAGCAACGCCAAATGTTGTGAACTCCTGGCAGAGCAAAGCCGATGACTGCTCGATAGTTCAGTGTGCCATGCTTTATGGCTTAGAACCGGGACTTAAACGATGTTTTGAACATCATGGAGCATATGAGATGTTCCAGGAGTTGAAGTTAATATTTCAAGCAAATGCCTGGATTGAGAGATATGAAGTCTCCAATAAGTTCTACAGCTGCAAGATGGAGGAGAATAGTTCTGTCAGTGAACATATACTCGGAATGTCTGGGTACCACAACCACTTGACTCAACTAGGAGTTAGTCTTCCTGATGATAGTGTCATTGACAGAGTTCTTCAATCACTACCACCAAGCTACAAGAGCTTCGTGATGAACTATAATATGCAAGGGATGGATAAGACGATTCCTGAGCTCTTCGCAATGCTAAAGGCTGCGGAGGTAGAAATCAAGAAGGAGCATCAAGTGTTGATGGTCAACAAGACCACCAGTTTCAAGAAAAAGGGTAAAGGGAAGAAAGGGAACTTCAAGAAGAACAACAAGCCAGTAGCTGCTCAAGTGAAGAAACCCAAGTCTGGACCTAAGCCTGAGACTGAGTGCTTCGACTGCAAAGGGACTGGTCACTTGAAGCGGAACTGCCCCAAGAATTTGGCGGAGAAGAAGGATGGCAAAGTGAAAGGTATATTTGATATACATGTTATTGATGTGTACCTTACTAATGGTCGTAGTAGTGCCTGGGTATTTGATACTGATTCAGTTGCTAACATTTGCAACTCGAAACAGGGGCTATGGATTAAGAGAAGATTGGCTAAGGACGAGGTGACGATGCACGTGGGAAATGGTTCCAAAGTCGATGGGATCGCCGTCGGCACGCTACCTCTACATCTACCTTTGGGATTAGTTTTAGACCAAAATAATTTTTATTTGGTGCTAGCGTTGAGCATGAACATTATATCTGGATCTTGTTTGATGCGAGACGGTTATTCATTTAAATTAAAGAATAATGGTTGTTCTATTTATATGAGTAATATCTTTTATGGTCATGCACCCTTGATGAGTGGTCTATTGTTACTAAATCTTGATAGTAGTGATACACATGTTCATAGCATTGAAGCCAAAAGATGCAGAGTTGATAATGTGTAACAGCCTGGATTTTGGCCTTTTCTTTTTCTTCTGATTTAATTGGTTTTTGCTCTATTTTTCTTTTTGGAGTGGTTATGTGGCCTTGTCACCTGGGAAATCATCTTAATTTCCTCTACCAAGTGTCTCATCATCCTAAAAACCTTGCCAAGACCATGTCACTCCATTTCTTGACCAAACCCTAATTTCTTTTTCTAGGAAATATATCTTTTTCTATTAAGGAATAACCCTGTCTGCCCTAGGTTGTGAAGCAACCCATATTTTTTCCCATCCAATAATCCCCAAATAATTCTTATAAATTTTTTGGGTCATATATTCCTCAAATATGGCCAAATATTTCATTGGCCATATTTCTCATCATGCTCAATAAATTCATTTCCTATTCTGTCCTAAATGGCACATTGTGAAGCAAGTGCTATTTATATTTTTCCCATTTGCCCCCAAACTTTTTGGGCATGATATATCATCCAAATAATTGACCTGTGCCAAAATGCAACTTTATTTGACTAGCAAAACTTCCTCAGTGATTTTTTAAAGTTCCTGTCTGAGGGAAGCCTTTGTGAAGGAAGTGCTAGCTAGAGTTATCCAAATGAGTTGAAATTTTGCATGCCTCTTCTTGTGCTCATATTATCTCACTCCTACAAATTTCAGCTCCATCCCTTGATCTATGTGAGCAAAACATCAAATTTTTGATTCTGTCAATATTTTCAGGTTGTGAAGCAAGTATATTTTATGTTGATTAATTTTGCCTGAAAATTTACTAGAGAATTCTCCTACCCAAATAAATTCTCTCTACCAAATTTGGCATCAATTATTAAAGACTATATTTCTCTAGAAGTTTTGCAAGTTTTTGGACAGAGGGAATAGCTGTGAAGGAAGTACCATTTTGGTAAAACCAATTGGTATGAAATTTTGACAGCAACTTTATCTGGCCAAATCACTAAGCCTTGCAAAATTTCATCTCCAGTGGTTACTCTATGTGAGTGAACCATCATGATTTTGATTCTGGACCAATAATGGTAGTTACAAAGCAACCATATTAATTAATGGTCCATTTCCCCTCAAACTCTTCAGAATCATAGTCCTTAAGCTAATCATTTCAGACAAATCCATTTGGTCTAAGCACTTCCCTCTTGATCATCAGTGCACGGTCAAATTTACTGCAGTAAACTTCAGGCGGTGATTACCATTTAACCATAGCAGTTTTAACCAAACTACCACCTCAGTTGCAACCTCCCCAGGAAGGACTAACTCCCAGACATCTCTTGGCATGGCTTGTGGCACTGTGTGCACCAGTGCACACGATAACCACCATTTTGGCACGCACCGGCCGCGTCCAGAGTGTCTTCTTGCTCGGGCTCCTTCTCTGCTCGGCGTCTCAGCGAGCACGGGCCTGTCCAGCGGGTTCCCCACGTTGTCGCTGTCCTCCTGGAGCCACTTCCCCCTCCGTAAGCCCTCCGCCAGCGCTTGTCGCTGCGCGCCCACGGGAGCACTGTGGCCGACCGAGCATTTATGGTGCCGCAACGTCTTCCTCCTCTGCGCCCTCGGCCCCTCTTGCCCTGTGCACCGCTGTAGCTCGTCCGGTTCCTTCTCGTCGTGATCCCGCACCTCCCCGTGATCGCTGGCCGTTGCCAGAGCGTGGCCGGACGCGAGCGGCGACACCCAAGCCACGGCTACGCGTCCGTGGCCTCCCCTCGTCGCCCCGGCTATATATAGCCAGCCCCGAGACCTCCTGAGCACCTCACCAGCCTCCCCTCGCTCCACTAGCTCTCCCCAACCACTTGCCTGAGCTCCGGAGTCCCTCTCTGCCCTCCATGGCCGTCGTGCCCATCGTCGGCCTTGGCCTAAATTGGCTCAACCATGCCCTCTCTCTCCTTCTTTCCACCTCCAAGAGCCCCACCAAACTCCTGTGGACCTTCCCAGTTCCTCGTTTCGTCGCCGGAGCCACTGTGGCCGCGACCCCAAGACTTGGCCGCCGCCTCTGTCCTCGGACGCCGCGAACCCCGTCGCCCCGCTGCTCCTTCCCGGCCGCCATGCGTGGTCTGAACGGGAGCGGAGCATCTGCCCGCGGCCGCCGGTGGCCTTCCCCTGTCCTGAGACGGCCGGAGCTAGCCAGGCCCCGCCGGCGTCGCGCCCTCCCCTGGCTTCCTCTGCTTCTGGTCGGTGGGAAGCGAGGAAGAGGACGATGACCTGGTCAGCCCGCCCCCTGACCCCACCTGGCAGCGACCTAGGCGTCCGGTCCCGCCGCTGCGCGTTGACCCGGTCTGCCCAAGTGGATAAGTGACGGGCCCCACCCCGTGGGACCCGCACGTCAGCGACCCCACGCCCGGCCCCGCCACTGCCCACGTGGTTAAGAGGAAGCGTACTTCAGAAAGTACGTTTTCCCGCTAAGTAAGCGTATTTCGCTTCTGCTTTATTCCGGAATGCGCTTTCTCAGTTCTGAAGACGTATTTCCTAAAATGTGTTTTCTGTTTTCTCACTCAGGGGCCTGTTTGTAGGAATCTTTTCAGAGATAGGTCCATGGCAGAAAACACCTTATATCTTTTCAACCGTAGCTCCAAATCAGGTGATTCCAAAGCCCAGTTCTTCGTTTCGTCGAGTCCGTTCCGATGGAATCATTTCACCATGTTTTGACATTCTGAAAATGACCATTTTGCCCCTGCCCTTATTCAGCCCCCTCCGAGAGAGTACATTTTCCGGTGATTCTTTCCGCGAGCTTCTCGCAGTTCTTCTCGGTGATTTCTTCCACCCCAGGCAAGCCACACCCTCCATTTGCATGATTGCAATGCAGTGACATGGTTTATTTACTTGAACTTGTTTAAAATATTGCATTAGCTATGTATGATTTGTTCATGGCATTTCCCGGAGTATGGTTTTGATCTTGATATTGCCAGGCTATTGCTTGGAGTTTTAGGACTTATGATTATGTGGATGACATGTGCCTTTGGATTCTTAGTGGCTATTATGATTATTTTCATGATGGTATCTGGTATTATCTTGGAGTATTACTTTGGATATCATGTGCCTTTGGATTCTTAGTGGCTATTATGATGATGGTATCTGGTATTATTTTGCAGTATTACTTTGATATCATGTTGCCTTTGGATTATTAGTGGCTAGTGTTAGTTTCACCATGATGCTAGTTGATATTATGTTTTGGAGTATGATGATGGAGATGATGCTTGCATGTGGATCATAGCTGGATAGTTAGTTCTTGATAGTTGAGTAGTAGTCTTATCATTCTTGGATTCATCATGATAGTAGTGTTATGCTGCCCTCAGAGTATTTTGGAGATACGGTATTCAGCTTTGGATTATCTGTTGGATATTGGTATGACTTGGATTATAGGTAGATAGATGATATCGGAGCATCAGGCATTACTATTTTATTATGGGGATAAATTCCGTCATTAAGTTGGTCAGGTGCCACCGAACCGTGCTTTCTCCAGTGCAACCACATTTGCCTTTTAAGGGAAGGCCCTAATGCGGTCTATTGTCGTGCCTCTCGCCGGTGCCTCCAACGAGGGAAGGTTATGGGCGTGCGGTACCCTGGCCCGGTAAGTAGACATAACCTTGTGTGCCCATTATTGTTGTTATGTGCACGTGTCCCCGTTTGGGATGGTTTATTGTTTTGGCCACGACGGTGTTGTTGTGTTTTTGGTAGACACGGGGCCACCCATGACTTAGCCCAAAGGGGAGTGAGTCGGAGTGGCCGAGAAAGTGTCATGGCAGTAGATCGGTTTTGTCGGAATGCCGTTGGTCCACCCGAATGGGAGTGCGAGGCCATGGGTTCTGTGGTGTGGGTAAAGTGCGCTACCTCTACAGAGTGTATTTAAATCTATCGATAGCCGCGTCCTCGGTCATGGGCATGGGTTCGTGCTAGGTCACACCGTTCAATCAACACTCACATGACGGAATGACTTATAGGTGATATATATGTTTATATGTTGAGCAGTGCAGATTGGCAGGATGATGATGTTGGAGACCAAGTGTTAGTCATGGTAGTGATCGCTGGAAGGATCACCGTTTGAGACCAAGTGATGGTCATGGTAGTGATCGCCGGAAAGGTCACCATTTGAGACCAAGTGTTGGTCATGGTTGTGATCGCCGGAAAGATCACCGTTTGGTTTTGATCACGAGGTGATCGATATGGTATATTGCTTGGCCGGTTAGCCAAGAGAGATATGGTTATGGAGCTCTGAGATGGTGATTTATCAGTATTGTATTAGTTTCATACCATGCTTAGTAGTTGCTTCATCATGGTAGTTGTTAATTAATTAACCTGTTAATGCTATGCTATTGTCTTGCCTTGATGTTTATGGTTGTTGTGAGCTTGCAAGTACATTCAATGTACTGACCTGGTGTGTCATGCCAGATTGCAGGTGATGCCATGATTGCTTGATTGCTTGTCGATGGTTGCCGTGCGTGCGAGCTAGATCATGTCCCAGCTAGAGTCCCTACGGAGTGAAGTTCACCACCTTCGTCATTGTTCCGCTGCTAGAAGTATTCCGCTGCTTCGAGTTGTTCCGCTGCTAGCATAGAGCAAGTGTTGTATCGCAGGCGTAGTGTCGCCGTGCTGATGTGCTTCTTTGTAACATCAGACCCTTGTATTATTATTCTTGTAATAAGAGCTGATTTGTTCTATGTCAAGCAGTGTCGTATTCCAGAGACTTCTCCTCGATCTCTGGGCTGGAATATGGGGCGTTCCGGTTTTTTTGAGCCGGGGTGCCACATAATGATAGTGCAACAAATTTGTGGCACTACCGTTTGGGTCATAAAGGTGTAAAGCGCATGAAGAAACTCCATTCTGATGGACTTCTGGAATCACTTGGTACTTGCGAACCATGCCTCATGGGCAAGATGACTAAAACTCCGTTCTCCGGAACAATGGAGCGAGCAACAGAGTTATTGGAAATCATACATACTGATGGATGTGGTCCAATGAACATTGAAGCTCGCAGCGGATATCATTATTTTCTCACCTTCACAGATGATTTGAGCAGATATGGGTTTATCTACTTAATGAAAGATAAGTCTGAAACATTTGAAAAGTTCAAAGAATTTCAGAGTGAAGTGGAAAATCATCATAACAAGAAAATCAAGTTTTTGTGATCTGATCGTGGAGGAGAATATTTGAGTTATGAGTTTGGACTTCGTTTAAAACAATGCGGAATAGTTTCGCAACTCACGCCACCTGGAACACCACAACGTAATGGTGTGTCCGAACGTCGTAACCGCACTTTATTAGATATGGTGCGATCTATGATGTCTCTCACTGATTTACTGCTATCGTTTTGGGGTTATGCTTTAGAGATGGCTGCATTCATGTTAAATAGGGCACCATCTAAATCCGGTGAGATGACACCTTATGAACTGTGGTTTGGCAAGAAACCCAAGTTGTCGTTTCTTAAAGTTTGGGGCTGCGATGCTTATGTGAAAAAGCTTCAACCTGATAAGCTCGAACCCAAATCGAAGAAATGTGTCTTCATAGGATACCCAATGGAGACTGTTGGGTACACCTTCTATCACAGATCCGAAGGCAAGATATTCGTTGCTAAGAATGGATCCTTTCTAGAGAAGGAGTTTCTCTCGAAAGAAGTGAGTGCGGCGAAAGTAGAACTTGATGAGGTAATTGTACCTTCTCCCTTATTGGAAAGTAGTTCATCACTGAAATCAGTTCCAGTGATCCCTACACCAGTAAGTGAGGAAGCTAATGATTATGATCATGAAACTTCCGATCAAGTTACTACCGAACCTCGTAGGTCAACCAGAGTAATATCCGCACCAGAGTGGTACGGTAATCCTGGTCTGGAAGTCATGTTACTTGACCATGATGAACGTACAAACTATGAGGAAGCGATGATGAGCCCAGATTCCGCAAAATGGCTTGAGGCCATGAAATCTGAGATGGGATCCATGTATGAGAACAAAGTGTGGACTTTGATTGACTTGCCCAATGATCGGCAGGCCATAGAGAATAAATGGATCTTCAAGAAGAAGACTGACGCTGACGGTAATGTTACTGTCTACAAAGTGCAAAAGGTTTTCGTCCAGTTCAAGGAGTTGACTATGATGAGACCTTCTCACCCGTAGTGATGCTTAAGTCTGTCCGAATCATGTTAGCAATTGCCGCATATTATGATTATGAAATTTGGCAAATGGATGTCAAAACTGCATTCCTTAATGGATATCTTAAAGAAGAGTTGTATATGATGCAACCAAAAGGTTTTGTCGATCCAAAAAGTGCTAAAAAGTGTGCAACCTCCAACGCTCCATTTATGGACTGGTGCAAGCCTCTCGGAGTTGGAATATACGCTTTGATAGTGTGATCAAAGCATATGGTTTTATACAGACTTTTGGAGAAGCCTGTATTTACAAGAAAGTGAGTGGGAGCTCTATAGCATTTCTGATATTATATGTAGATGACATATTGTTGATCGGAAATGATACTAAATTTCTAAATAGCATAAAAGAATACTTGAATAAGAATTTTTCAATGAAAGACCTCGGTGAAGCTGCTTATATATTGGGCATCAAGATCTAAAGAGATAGATCAAGATGCTTAATTGGACTTTCACAAAGCACATACCTTGATAAAGTTTTGAAGAAGTTCAAAATGGATCACGCAAAGAAAGGGTTCTTGCCTGTATTACAAGGTGTGAAGTTGATTCAGACTCAATGCCCGACCACTGTAGAAGATAGAGAGAAAATGAAAGGTGTTCGCTATGCTGCAGCCATAGGCTCTATCATGTATGCAATGATGTGTACCATACCTGATGTGTGCCTTGCTATCAGTTTAGCAGGGAGGTACCAAAGTAATCCAGGAGTGGATCACTGGACAGCGGTCAAGAACATCCTGAAATACCTGAAAAGGACTAAGGATATGTTTCTCATATATGGAGGTGACACAGAGCTCGTCAAAACAGTTACGTCAATGCAAGCTTTGACACTGATCCGGATGACTCTAAGTCACAAACCGGATACATATTTTTTATTAAATGGTGGAGCTGTCAGTTGGTGCAGTTCCATGCAGAGCGTTGTGGCGGGATCTACATGTGAAGCGGAGTACACAGCTGCTTCGGAAGCAGCAAATGAAGGAGTCTGGATGAAGGAGTTCATATCCGATCTAGGTGTCATACCTAGTGCATCAGGTCCAATGAAAATCTTTTGTGACAACACTGGTGCAATTGCCTTGGCAAAGGAATCCAGATTTCACAAGAGAACGAAGCACATCAAGAGACGCTTCAATTCCATCCGTGATCAAGTCAAGGAAGGAGACATAGAGATTTGCAAGATACATACGGATCTGAATGTTGCAGACCTGTTGACTAAGCCTCTCTCACGAGCAAAACATGATCAGCACCAAGACTCCATGGATGTTAGAATCATTACCGTGTAATCTAGATTATTGACTCTAGTGCAAGTGGGAGACTGAAGGAAATATGCCCTAGAGGCAATAATAAAGTTGTTATTTACATTTCCTTATATCATGATAAATGTTTATTATTCATGCTAGAATTGTATTAACCGGAAACTTAGTACATGTGTGAATACATAGAAAAACAAAGTGTCACTAGTATGCCTCTACTTAACTAGCTCGTTGAATCAAAGATGGTTAACTTTCCTAGCCATAGACATGAGTTGTCATTTGATTAACGGGATCACATCATTGGAGAATGATGTAATTGACTTGACCCATCCATTAGCTTAGCACGATGATCATTTAGTTTGTTGCTATTGCTTTCTCCATAACTTATACATGTTCCTATGACTATGAGATCATGCAACTCCCGAATACTGGAGGAACACTTAGTGTGCTACCAAACGTCACAACAGAACTTGGTGATTATAAAGGTGCTCTACAGGTGTCTCCGATGGTGTTTGTTGAGTTGGCATAGATCGAGATTAGGATTTGTCACTCCGATTGCAGAGAGGTATCTCTGGGCCCTCTCGGTAATGTACATCACTATAAGCCTTGCAAGCAATGTAGCTAATGAGTTAGTTACGTGATGTAGAATTACGGAACGAGTAAAGGGACTTGCCAGTAAAGAGATTGAACTAGGTATTGATATACTGACAATCGAATCTCGAGCAAGTAATATACCAATGACAAAGGGAATAACGTATATCGTTATGCGGTTTGACTAATAAAGATCTTCATAGAATATGTAGGATCCAATATGAAAATCCAGATTCCGCTATTGGTTATTGACCGGAGATGTGTCTTGGTCATGTCTATAGAGTTCTCAAACCCGTAGGGTCCGCACGCTTAACGTTCGGTGACGATCGGTATTATGAGTTTATGTGTTTTGATGTACCGAAGGTAGTTTAGAGTCCCAGATTTGATCATGGAGATGAAGAGGAGTCTCTAAATGGTCGAGACGTAAAGATTGATATATTGGAAGCCTATGTTTGGACATAGGAACGGTTCCGGATGAGTTCGGGCATTTTTCGGAGTACCGGGAGGTTACCGGAACCCCTCGGGGAGTATATGGGCCTTATTGGGATTCAGGGAAAAGAAAGAGGGGCTACCTATGGCAGGCCACGCCCCCAAGGCCTAGTCCGAATTGGACTAGGGGGAGGGGCGGCGCCCCCTCCTTCCTTCTCTTCTCTCTTTCCCTTCCTTCTCTCCTACTCCTACATGGAAAGGGGGGAATCCTACTCTCGGTGGGAGTAGGACTCCCTAGGGTGCGCCATAGTAGAGGGCCGGCCCTCCCCCTCCTCCACTCCTTTATATACGGGGGAGGGGGCACCCCATAGACACACAAGTTGATCATTGATCTCTTAGCCGTGTGCGATGCCCCCCTCCACCGTAATCCACCTCGGTCATATCATAGTGGTGCTTAGGCGAAGCCCTATTCCGGTAGCATTATCATCACCGTCATCACGCCGTCGTGCTAACGAAGCTCTCCCTCGACACTCTGCTGGATCATGAGTTCGTGGGACATCACCGAGCTGAACGTGTGCAGATCACGGAGGTGTCGTACTTTCGGTACTAGGATCGGTCGATCGTGAAGACGTACGACTACACAACCGCGTTGTCATAACGCTTCTGCTTACGGTCTACGAGGGTACGTGGACAACACTCTTCCCCTATCGTTGCTATGCATCACCATGATCTTGCGTGCGCATAGGATTTTTTTTGAAACTACTGCGTTCCCCAACAGTATGTCACTCCATTGCTCCAATTAGTTTTTGTTCTAGTGATTTAATTTTTGAGTATTTAGCTACTCTTGGTGCTGCTGTAGATGAGCTTGCATGTTGAATTCTTAGAGTTCTAAGTAGTTTGAATGCTTAATATAGCCTCTAGGCACCCATGTGAGTAGTTGCTATCAATCTTATGAAGTTTTGTTGACAAAAAAAATTTGTGGCCCAAATTTTTTCGAATTTTATTCATAAGAAAAGATGAGTATCTTCAGGAAGTTTTCCTCCAAAAAGAATGCCAAGGGAGTCATTGGGGAATCGCCGGAAAATGACCTCAACACTCTGAGAATGGTGGAACTGTGGCCATGCGAATGGCCACATAATGCCTTCATGGATGAGGCCGTGTTCCATCAAGAGTTTGCCCAACTCATTGCCAATGCTGGGCTAACTGACTTCCTCGTAGAGGGTCATGCCAGAGGACATCGTTGCCTACCGTTACACCCGGGTAGTGGCAGAGCAGGAGCCCTGGGAGTGGGACGCTCAGGTGCCACCACCACAACACTTTCACGTGGGACCAAATGGCTACTTCAGGTGGTGATTACCATGCTAGGACAAAAGCCTAAGCTTGGGGGAGTACGTATTTCCAACGACATTATATTCATGTTCGCACATTTCATTCAAGTTGTCGGTGTCCATAGTTTTTCATTTTATTATCCATGTTAGATTTATTTTCTCGCTTTCTTCTTGTGTGTTTGAAAACTTTGATAAAATCCAAAAAAAACTCTTGCTTCTTTTCGGTTTTTCTTTCTAGTTTAATTTAGTTGTAGTATTAAAAGAAAACCCAAAATATTTCTTGTTCCTTCTTTGGCTTGTTGGGAGCTTTCCCGTGTAAATAGTTTTTCTCGTCTTTCATTTTTTTTTCTTTTGCTTTCTTTGAGAAAAATCAAAAACACAAAAAAACATTTCAGTGTGTTTCTCTGAAATCCTTTTATTTTCTTTTGTTGAGTCATACTGAGGAGAAGACCATGCCGAAAATGTTGAGTGGCTCTCATATGCATTATTGTTGGTCTAACAAAGAGCCCATATTATTTTGTCTTCTCCTTTGAATAAAATGTTGCAGATTCTAGCTTAGTCCACGACACTCTTGCACTATTGTAATTTTCATATCGTTCGGTCGTGCAAGTGAAAGTCAATAATGACGATATTCGATGAAGTGAATGTGGCAGGGAAAAGCGGGTATGAACTCAACTTGTTTTTGTTTTTGTAAATATGTTTAACTTCGTATCCATGATTCAGCATATTATTATTAAGCATGTTTGCAATGACAATTAGAGATTATAGTTGCTCATGCCATGCTTAAGTAGCTAGGAGTGGATAATGATTTATCTTGGGTGTCAACATGCATTAAAATGATTGTGATGTAGTATGATGATATGGTATCCTCCTCTGAATGTTTCAAGTGGCTTGACTTGGCACATGTTCACACATGTAATTGAATCAAAACCAACATAGCCTCCACGATATTTATGTTCATGGTGTTTATATCCTACTCATGCTAGTATTCACTGTTGATTATTCATAATGCAGGTTTATGACCGTTTTCGCTCTCTAGCTGGTCGCTTCCCAACCTATTTGCTAGCCTTCACCTGCACTAAGCGGGAATACTGCTTGTGCATCAAAATCCTTAAACCAAAGTTATTCCAGATTGATACGTCCATTTTGCATCATGTTTTCTTACTGTTATTTATGATGTTTTTATGCATAATAATGATTTTTTGGAGTAATTCTAATGCCTTTTCTCTCATAATATGCAAGGTACACACAAAGAGGGTGGATTCCGGCAGCAGGAAATCTGGACCTGGAAAAGCTACGTCAGGCCACCTATTCTGCACAACTCCAAACAAGCTAAAATATTATGGAGATTTTTTTGGAATATATGAGAATATTGGATCCAATAAGTACCAGAGGGGTCCCACCAGGTGGGCACAACCCACCTGGGCGCGTCGGGGAGCCCAGGCGCGCCCTGGTGGGTTGCGCTCCCCTCAGCCCACCTCCGGTGCCCATCATCTAGTATATAAGTCATTTTGACCTACAAAACATAAAGAGAGGACTTCTAGAATGGAGCGCCGCAGTCTCGAGGCGGAACTTGGGCAGGATCACTTTTGCCCTCCGGTGGAGCGATTCCGCCGGGGGAACTTCCCTCCCGAAGGGGGAAACCATCGTCATCATCATCACCAACAACTCCCCCATCTTGGGGAGCGCAATCTCCATCAACATCTTCAACAACACCATCTCCTCTCAAACCCTAGTTCATCTCTTGTGTTCAATCTTTGTACCGGAACTATATATTGGTTCTTATGGGTGACTAGTAGTGTTGATTACATCTTGTAGTTGATTACTATATGGTTTATTTGGTGGAAGATTATATGTTCAAATCCATTATGCTATTTAATACCCCTCTGATCTTGAGCATGTTTATCACTTGTGAGTAGTTACTTTTGTTCTTGAGGTCACGGGAGAAATCATGTTGCAAGTAATCATGTGAACTTGATATGTGTTCGATATTTTGATAGTATGTATGTTGTGATTCCCTTAGTGGTGTCATGTGAACGTCGACTACATGACACTTCACCATATTTGGGCCTAAGGGAATGCATTGTGGAGTAGTTATTAGATGATGGGTTGCGAGAGTGAGAGAAGCTTAAACCCTAGTTTATGCGCTATTCCGTAAGGGGCCGATTGGATCCAAAAGTTTATTGCTATGGTTAGAATTTATTCTTAAAACTTTTCTCGCAGTTGCGGATGCTTGCGAGGGGGTTAATAATAAGTAGGAGGTTTTTTCAAGTAATAACAACACCTAAGCACCGGTCCACCCACATATCAAATCATCAAAGTAGCGAACACGAATCGAATCAACATGATGAAAGTGACTAGATGAAATTCCCGTGTACCCTTAAGAACGCTTTGCTTATTATAAGAGACCGTTATGGACTGTCCTTTGCTTCCAAAGTATTGGGCTACCTTGCTGCACTTTTTTTATTATTATCATTACTTGCTCATTAAAAAATATCTTGCTATCAAACTACTCTGTTACTTACAATTTTAGCACTTGCACACGATATCTTGCTGAAAACCACTTGTCATTTCTTTCTGCTCCTTGTTGGGTTCGATACTCTTACTTATTGAAAAGGCTACAATTGATCCTCTATACTTGTGGGTCATCAAGGATATTTTCTGACGCCGTTGTCGGGGAGTGAAGCGCCTTTGGTAAGTGGAATTTGGTAAGGAAACATTTATATGGTGTGCTGAAATTTACTGTCACTTGTTACTATGGAAAACAATCCTTTGAGGGGGTTTTTCGGGGTATCTTCACCTCGACCGGAACCACAATTAGCTACCCCTCAACCTACTACACCTACTGAAAATATTGAATATGAAATTCGTTCGGGTATGATAGAACAACCGCTAGGTAATCCTTATGCAGGAGATGGAACTAAACATCCTGATATGCACTTGATATATGTGGAACAAATTTGTGGATTGTTTAAGCTTGCAGGTTTGCCTGGAGATGAGGTTAATAAGAAGGTTTTTCCTTTATATTTGAAGGGAAAACCATTGCATGGTATAGGCTATGCGATGATATTGGATCTTGGAATTGGAATCGATTGAAATTGGAGTTTCACCAAAAAAATTATCCTATGGATCTAGTTCATCGCGATTAGAATTATATATATAATTCTTGGCCTCATGAAGGAGAAAGTATCGCTCTAGCTTGGGGGAGGCTTAAGTCAATGTTATATTCATGCCCCAATCATGAGCTCTCAAGAGAAATTATTATCCAAAAAATTTATGCTCAGTTTTCTCATAATGACCGGTCCATGCTTGATACTTCTTGTGATGGTTCTTTTATGAAGAAGACTATTGAATTTCGGTGGGATCTTTTAGAAAGAATTAAACACAACTCTGAATATTGGGAACTCGACGATGGTAAAGAGTCAGGTATTAACCTTAAGTATGATTGTGTTAAATCTTTCATGAATACCGATGCTTTTCAAAAGTTTAGCACTAAATATGGACTTGACTCTGAGATAGTAGCCTCCTTTTGTGAATCATTTGCTACTCATGTTGATCTCCCTAAGGAGAAGTGGTTTAAATATCACCCACCTATTAAAGAAGAAATTAAAGAACGGGTACTAGCTAAAAAGGAAACCATAATTTATAATGTTGACCCAGTTGTTCCTACTGCTTATATTGAGAAACCACCTTTTCCTATTAGGATAAAGGAACATGCTAAAGTTTCAACTGTGGTTAACAAAAGTTATATTAGAACACCTAAACCTGATGAAAAAATCAAAGTAGAACCTAGTGTTTCCATGGTTAAGGATCTCCTGGAAGAAAATATAGATGAGCATGTTATTTACTTCTGTAATGAAGCTACTAGAATTGCCAAACCTGATCAAAAGGATACACATGGACCCGTTGTTGGCATGCCTATGGTCTCAGTTAAAATAGGAGATCACTGTTATCATGGTTTATGTGACATAAGTGCTAGCGTGGGTGCTATTCCCTTTACCTTATATCAAGAAATTATGAATGACATAGCACATGCCGATATAGAAGAAATAGATGCTACTATTAAACTTGCTAATAGAGACACCATCACACCACTTGGGATTGTTAGAGATGTTGAAGTCTTGTGTGGGAAAATAAAATATCCTACTGATTTTTTTGTTCTTGGTTCCCCACAAGATGATTTTCTCCCATTATCTTTCGAGTACCTTTCTTGAACACTGTTAATGCTAAAATAGATTGTGAGAAACAAATTGTCGGTGTTAGCTTTGGTGACGAGTCTCATGAGTTTAATTTTTACAAGTTTAGTAGAAAGCTTCATGAAAAAGAATTTCCTAGTAAGGATGAAATAATTGGTCTTTCTTCTATTGTTGTGCCTCCTACTGATCCTCTAGAAAAATATCTGCTAGACCATGAAAATGATTTACATATGCATGAAAGAAATAAAATAGATAAGATTTTCTTTCAATAACATCCTCTGCTTAAACACAATTTGCCTATTGAAACTGGAGGTCCTCCTCCACCTAAAGGTGATCCCGTGTTTGAATTAAAACAATTGCCGGATACTTTGAAATATGCTTATCTTGATGAGAAGAAGCTATATCCTATTATTATTAGTGCTAACCTTTCAGAACATGAAGAAGAAAGATTATTGAAAGTGCTAAGGAAGCACCGAGATGCTATTGGATATACTCACTACAGGAATCATACACTTTGCCATATGCCATGGCTGACGGCAACAGGTCCGGCTGAACAAGCTACGACAAAGGCCTCTTTGCCGTTTGCTGGCAGGCGACAAAGATGAAACGGTCTTTGTCGTCCGCCAGCGGACGGCACATGTGGAAGGTTAGGTCCGTTAGGGGGTTAACAGTGTGCTTTGTCGTCTGCTGGCAGACGACAAAGACCTTTACATCTTTGCCGTCTGCCAGCGGACGGCAAAGAGCCCATGTAGGCCAGCCCAGGTAGCTGACACGAGGCATGCTATGCCGTCAGCTGGCTGACGGCAAAGATGCAAAGGTCTTTGCCATCCGCCAGCGGATGGCAAAGCAACCATATAGGCCAGCCTAGTGCCCCCAGGTTGCACAGGTAGCTGACACGTGGCAGCTCTGCCATCCGCTGGCTGATGGCAAAGCTCTTTGCCGTCCGCTAGCAGACGGCAAAGAGCCTGTACAACCCATGTTTTTCTATTTTTTCTTAAATTCATTCAATTTGACAGAATTTCATATATATATATAGACACACACACACACACATGAAGATACTTCCAACAAGCATAACAACACATATACATACCAAATCATATCCCTTCCATATGGATATGATCATCCAACACATATACATACCAATGAAAATTCCATATGCAACAGATCCAACAACAAGCATATAATGGTTTCATCCATACACACGTATATAGGTAGCAAGTTTCACACTGTTCATCCTACAAAATGAAAACAAAAAGGCAGAACAAAGAGAAGAGTACACTCCATCAACACAAGCTTCCTCATCGAAAGCAAATCTGCAAATCGGGAAAGAAGAAAGTTAGAAGAAGAAGAAGAAGAAGAAGAAATTTTCTTCTCTTTATTTTTCTCCTCTCATCTTCTTTATCTTCTTCTTCTTATAAAAAAATTCCATTTTTATCCAACTTAGGTAATTATGCCATTAGGAGGAAAATAAGCTAAGTATGCATTTGTTAAGCGAAACACTAGAGAAAACTTACCCTCATCACAACAAATGCGATGAAGATCGCAACAAAGGTAACAATGGATCCAACAGCATAATGATATGAAGCCTCATTATCAATGGCATATTTCCTAATCTTCTTAAGCTTCAGGCGCATTGCATCCATCTTCAAGTGCATTGCATCCATCTTCATCTTGTGGTCATCGATGACATCAGAAACATAAAACTCCAATGTCATCTTCTATTCTTCAATTCTTTTAATTTTTTATTTCAAATACTCATTTTCTTTTTCAACAAAATTTAACTTCTCGACAAGAGGGTCGGTTTCAAATTCCGCTTCACATACCTCCTAGATTAGAATATCTCTATGTCAACTTGATGGCCATAATTGTCATAAATGCGAAATGCAACAAATAGTTATAAAAGAGAATTTACCACATCCGAATCATAAGGCGGGCGAGGGCCAACGGGGACGGAAATCAAGACCATGGCACTATGTATAAGAAACAATCATACAATGTAAGAAAATTATACAATTAACTATATAAATTATACAATCATACAAGTAACTATATAAATCAAGTACAACATAAAATATTGAATACCTAATAATAATCTGGATCATCGGGTTCAATAAATGCTCCGGGATAAATAAATGCATCATCATTATCATCACTATCAGTAATGATGTGCTCATCATCATCATCATTAATAAATGCATCATCATGTGGAATGCCACCTTTACGTAATTGGTCAAGCATTGCCAGGTCATCTGCAGCAGTAACCTCTTCTAGTTCAGGCTCTTCTTGTTCTGGCTCAGGGGTGATGTCAGGTTCACTGTTGATGTCTACTTCAATGTTTTGGGGTGAAGTAGAGCGGTTCTTGAAACGTTTTTTTGGAAAGACGTGTTTCTTGGAAGAATTCTCCTTCATATGTGCATGGGTTAATGTGAGGTTCATAATCCTCTTCATTGGGGGAAGGTGGTCTAACATGTGGCGGCACTTCATAAACGACATCCCAACCATTGAGATTTGGATCACTTTGACAGGCCCACGGTAGATAGAAAACTTGGCTTGCCTGTTGAGCCATAATATAGACATCGGGAACATCCAAATGGGTGCTTTGTTTGATTTCCACTAGACCTCAGTGTTCATGAGTCCTTCTAGTCTCCTTCGGCTGGAACCAATAACATTTGAAGAGTATGACGTTTGGTGGGTTTGCACCATAGAATTTAAGTTCATAGATTGCTTCAACTCTTCCATAATACTCGTTATGTCCTTCGCTGATAGCAGAGACACAACAATTTGTAGACTTTCGGTCGGCAATAGATAGCTCTTTGCCATAGGTATGAAAGTGATACCCGTTGATGTCGTATTTGTCAAATGAACGGACCGTAAATTCAAAACCATTAGCGACTTCTCTCAATTCGGCGTCCATTAACTCTGAATTAGCCTACAAGTTTAATACGAAAGGGGTTGTTGCGTCAGCCACAAATTAGACGATGAAATGAAATGGTCTAATGGAAATTACCGTTTGTTTGAACCAAGAGATGGAACCGGGATAGCCGCCTCCATGCTTTGCAAGAAGCTCATACTCTTCGATGGAATCCTTTTGGATCACCGCTCCATACGAGAATTTGGCGACGTATCGACTGTATCAAATTTATCCAGGAATAAGAGCAGTTCAAAGGAATTAGAAGTTGCGAAACAATGTACTGAGAACTTACTCGATGTACGGCCGCACTTCTGTTAGGTCGGTGAAGATATACAATGAAATGATCTACCATTCTTCGAAATCCAACGTTAAGGAATTAGAAGCACCGGCTGGTGCGACACCCCCTTTGAATAGGCTGAGGTTGGATCCACCCTTTTTAGGGTCGTCAGCATTGTACCGAGGCTTTGGATTATGAAAATGACAATTTTTGGCTTCGTAGTGTGCTGTCAGGAAGTTTGCCGCCTCCTCAGTAATGAATGCCTCAGCCATCGATGCTTCAATTCTACGTTTTTTTTTCATTTTGCTCATAGCGTCTTCTGCATCCTCTTAGTTGCGTAGCACCAACGGTTTGCACAGCCCCCCAATCTTGCCTCGGTTGGGAGATGCAAAATCAAGTGCTGCATTGGATTAAATAAGCCCGACGGAAAGATCTTCTCTAACTTGCAGATCAACTCCGGCGCCAACTCTTCCATTTCTTCTAGCAGGCCAGGTGATAGTTCTTTCACACAAAGAACACGGATGCCATTCATCCTCATGGATGAAGCCACGCAACATCACTGGCATTACCCAGTCATTCCATATGTGCCAATCATGACTCTTGAGACCAAATATCTTCAATTTATCAAGACTCGCTCCCCTCTTTAGATTCGCTGCATACCCATCGGGGAACATCAGCTGATGTTGAATGCACACGATAATTTCCCTCATAGCTGGCCTTCCAAGATTGAACCATGAAGGAAATATGCCCTAGAGGCAATAATAAAGTTATTATTTATTTCCTTATATCATGATAAATGTTTATTATTCATGCTAGAATTGTATTAACCGGAAACATAATACTTGTGTGAATACATAGACAAACAAAGTGTCACTAGTATGCCTCTACTTGACTAGCTCGTTAATCGAAGATGGTTATGTTTCCTAACCATAAACAAAAGAGTTGTTATTTGATTAACGGGATCACATCATTAGGAGAATGATGTGATTGACATGACCCATTCCATTAGCTTAGCACCCGATCGTTTAGTATGTTGCTATTGCTTTCTTCATGACTTATACATGTTCCTATGACTATGAGATTATGCAACTCCCGTTTGCCGGAGGAACACTTTATGTGCTACCAAACGTCACAACGTAACTGGGTGATTATAAAGGAGCTCTACAGGTGTCTCCAAAGGTACATGTTGGGTTGGCGTATTTCAAGATTAGGATTTGTCACTCCGATTGTCGGAGAGGTATCTCTGGGCCCTCTCGGTAATGCACATCACATAAGCCTTGCAAGCATTGCAACTAATGAGTTAGTTGCGATATGATGTATTACGGAACGAGTAAAGAGACTTGCCGGTAACGAGATTGAACTAGGTATTGAGATACCGATGATCGAATCTCGGACAAGTAACATACCGATGACAAAGGGAACAACGTATGTTGTTATGCGGTCTGACCGATAAAGATCTTCGTAGAATATGTAGGAGCCAATATGAGCATCCAGGTTCTGCTATTGGTTATTGACCGGAGACGTGTCTCGGTCATGTCTACATTGTTCTCGAACCCGTAGGGTCCGCACGCTTAAGGTTTCGATGACAGTTATATTATGAGTTTATGAGTTTTGATGTACCGAAGTTAGTTAGGAGTCTCGGATGTGATCACGGACAGACGAGGAGTCTCGAAATGGTCGAGACATAAATATTGATATATTGGACGGCTATATTTGGACACCGGAAGTGTTCCGGGTGATTTCGGAGAAAACCGGAGTACCGGAGGGTTACCGGAACCCCCCCCGGGAGAAGTAATGGGCCATATGGGCCTTAGTGGAGAAAGAGAAGGGCAGCCAGGGTGGGCCGCGTGCCTCCTCCCCCCTGGTCCGAATTGGACTAGGAGAGGGCGGGCGGCGCCCCCTTTCCTTCTCCTTCCCCACTTCCTTCCCCCTCCTAGTAGGAGTCCTACTCCTACTAGGAGGAGGACTCCTCCTTGGCGCGCCTATAGGGCCGGCCAGCCTCCTCCCCTTGCTCCTTTATATACGGGGGCAGGGGGCACCTCTAGGCACAAGTTGATCCACGTGATCATATTCTTAGCCGTGTGCGGTGCCCCCCTCCACCATAGTCCTCGATAATATTGTAGCGGTGCTTAGGCGAAGCCCTGCGACGGTAGTACATCAAGATCGTCACCACGCCGTCGTGCTGACGGAACTCTTCCCCGACACTTTGCTGGATCGGAGTCCAGGGATCGTCATCGAGCTGAACGTGTGCTAGAACTCGGAGGTGCCGTAGTTTCGGTGCTTGATCGGTCGGGCCATGGAGACGTACGACTACATCAACCAAACGCTTCCGTTGTCGATCTACAAGGGTACGTAGATCACACTCTCCCCCTCTCGTTGCTATGCATCACCATGATCTTGCGTGTGCGTAGGAAAATTTTGAAATTACTACGTTCCCCAACAGTGGAATCCGAGCCTAGGTTTTATGTGTTGATGTTATATGCACGAGTAGAACACAAGTGAGTTGTGGGCGATATAAGTCATACTGCTTACCAGCATGTCATACTTTGGTTCGGCGGTATTGTTGGACGAAGCGGCCTGGACCGACATTACGCGTACGCTTACGGGAGACCGGTTCTCCCGACGTGCTTTGCACAAAGGTGGCTAGCGGGTGACAGTTTCTCCAACTTTAGTTGAACCGAGTGTGGCTACGCCTGGTCCTTGTGAAGGTTAAAACAGCACCAACTTGACAAACTATCGTTGTGGTTTTGATGCGTAGGTAAGATTGGTTCTTGCTTAAGCCCGTAGCAGCCACGTAAAACTTGCAACAACAAAGTAGAGGACGTCTAACTTGTTTTTGCAGGGCATGTTGTGATGTGATATGGTCAAGACATGATGCTAAATTTTATTGTATGAGATGATCATGTTTTGTAACCGAGTTATCGGCAACTGGCAGGAGCCATATGGTTGTCGCTTTATTGTATGCAATGCAATCGCGCTGTAATGCTTTACTTTATCACTAAGCGGTAGCGATAGTCGTGGAAGCATAAGATTGGCAAGACGACAACGATGCTACGATGGAGATCAAGGTGTCACGCCGATGACGATGGTGATCACGATGGTGCTTCGAAGATGGAGATCACAAGCACAAGATGATGATGTCCATATCATATCACTTATATTGATTGCATGTGATGTTTATCTTTTATGCATCTTATCTTGCTTAGATTGACGGTAGCATTATAAGATGATCTCTCACTAATTATCAAGAAGTGTTCTCCCTGAGTATGCACCATTGCGAAAGTTCTTCGTGCTGAGACACCACGTGATGATCGGGTGTGATAGGCTCTACGTTCAAATACAACGGGTGCAAAACAGTTGCACACGCGGAATACTCAGGTTATACTTGACGAGCCAAGCATATACAGATATGGCCTCGGAACACGGAGACCGAAAGGTCGAGCGTGAATCATATAGTAGATATGATCAACATAGTGATGTTCACCAATGAAACTACTCCATCTCACGTGATGATCGGACATGGTTTAGTTGATTTGGATCACGTAATCATTTAGAGGATTAGAGGGATGTCTATCGAAGTGGGAGTTCTTAAGTAATATGATTAATTTAACTTAAATTTATCATGAACTTAGTCCTGGTAGTATTTTGCAAATTATGTTGTAGATCAATAGCTCGCGTTGTTGCTTCCCTGTGTTTATTTTGATATGTTCCTAGAGAAAATTGTGTTGAAAGATGTTAGTAGCAATGATGCGGATTGGATCCGTGATCTGAGGTTTATCCTCATTGCTGCACAGAAGAATTATGTCCTTGATGCACCGCTAGGTGACGGACCTATTGCAGGAGCAGATGCAGACGTTATGAACGTTTGGCTAGCTCAATATGATGACTACTTGATAGTTTAGTGCACCATGCTTAATGGCTTAGAATCGGGACTTCAAAGATGTTTTGAACGTCATGGAGCATATGAGATGTTCCAGGAGTTGAAGTTAATATTTCAAGAAAATACCCGAGTTGAGAGATATGAAGTCTCCAACAAGTTCTATAGCTAAAAGATGGAGGAGAATCGCTCAACTAGTGAGCATGCGCTCAGATTGTCTGAGTACTACAATCGCTTGAATCAAGTGGGAGTTAATCTTCCAGATAAGATAGTGATTGACAGAATTCTCTAGTCACCATCACCAAGTTAGTAGAACTTCGTGATGAACTATGATATGCAAGGGATAACGGAAACGATTCCCAAGCTCTTCGTAATGCGGAAATTGATGAAGGTAGAAATCGAGAAAAACATCAAGTGTTGATGGTAGACAAGACCACTAGTTTCAAGAAAAGGGCAGAGGGAAGAAGGGGAACTTCAAGAAGAACAGCAAGCAAGTTGCTGCTCAAGTGAAGAAGCCCAAGTCTGGTCCTAAGCCTGATACGAAGTGTTTCTACTACAAAGGGACTGGTCACTGGAAGCGGAACTACCCCAAGTGATTGGCAGATAAGAAGGATGGCAAAGTGAACATAAGTATATTTGATATACATGTTATTGATGTGTACTTTACTAGTGTTTATAGCAACCCCTCAGTATTTGATACTAGTTCAGTTGCTAAGATTAGTAACTCGAAACGGGAGTTGCAGAATAAACAGAGACTAGTTAAGGGTGAAGTGACGATGTGTGTTGGAAGTGGTTCCAAGATTGATATGATCATCATCGCACACTCCCTGTACTTTTGGGATTAGTGTTGAACCTGAATAAGTGTTATTTGGTGTTTGCGTTAAGCATGAATATGATTTGATCATGTTTATTGTAATACGGTTATTTATTTAAGTAAGAGAATAAATTGTTGTTCTGTTTACATGAATAAAACCTTATATGGTTACACACCCAATGAAAATAGTTCGTTGGATCTCGATCGTAGTGATACACATAATCATAATATTGAAACCAAAAGATGCAAAGTTAATAATGATAGTGCAACTTATTTGTAGCACTGTCGTTTAGGTCATATTGGTGTAAAGCGCATGAAGAAACTCCATGCTGATGGGATTTTGGAATCACTTGATTATGAATCACTTGATGCTTGCGAACCATGCCTCATGGGCAAGATGACTAAGACTCCGTTCTCCGGAGCGAGCAACTGACTTATTGGAAATAATACATATTGATGTATGCGGTCCGATGAGTGTTAAGGCTCACGTCAAGTATCGTTATTTTCTGAACTTCACAGATGATTTGAGCAGATATGGGTATATCTACTTGATGAAACATAAGTCTGAAACATTTGAAAAGTTCAAAGAATTTCAGAGTGAAGCGGAAAATCATCGTGACAAGAAAATAAAGTTTCTACGATCTGATCGCTGAGACAAATATTTGAGTTACGAGTTTGGTCTTCAATTAAAACAATGTGGAATAGTTTCACAAACTCATGCCACATGGAACACCACAGCATAATGGTGTGTCCGAATGTCATAACCGTACTTTATTGGATATAGTGCAATCTATGATGTCTCTTACCGATCTACCACTATCGTTTTGGGTTTATGCATTAGAGACAGCTGCATTCACGTTAAAAGGGCACCATCTAAATCTGTTGAGACGACACCGTATGAACTGTGGTTTGGCAAGAAACCAAAGTTGTCGTTTCTTAAAGTTTGGAGTTGCAATGCTTATGTGAAAAAGTTTCATCCTGATAAGCTCAAACCCAAATCGGAAAAGTGTGTCTTCATAGGATACCCAAAAAGTTACTGTTGGGTACACCTTCTATCACAGATCCAAAGGCAAGACATTCGTTGCTAAGAATGGATCCTTTCTAGAGAAGGAGGTTCTCTCGAAAGAAGTGAGTGGGAGGAAAGTAGAACTTGATAAGGTAATTGTACCTTCTCCCTTATTGGAAAGTAGTTCATCACAGAAATCTGTTCCTGTGACTACTACACCAATTAGTGAGGAAGCTAATGATGATGATCATGTAACTTCAGATCAAGTAACTACCGAATCTCGTAGGTAAACCAGAGTGAGATCCTCACCAGAGTGGTACAGTAATCCTGTTCTAGAAGTCATGTTACTAGACCATGACGAACTTGCGAACTATGAGGAAGCGATGATGAGCCCAGATTCCGCGAAATGGTTTGAGGCCATAAAATCTGAGATATGATCCATGTATGAGAACAAAGTATGGACTTTGATGGATTTGCCCGATGATCGGCAAGCCATAGAAAATAAATGGATCTTCAAGAGGAAGACAGACGCTGATAGTAGTGTTACTATCTACAAAGCTAGAATTGTCGCAAAAGGTTTTTGACAAGTTCAAGGTGTTGACTACGATGAGATTTTCTCACTCGTATATATGCTTAAGTCTGTCTGAATCATGTTAGCAATTGCCACATTTTATGAAATCTGGCAAATGGATAAACAAAACTGCATTCCTTAATGGATTTCTTAAAGAAGAGTTGTATATGATGCAAACAGAAGGTTTTGTCAATCCTAAAGGTGTTAACAAAATATGCAAGCTCCAAAGATCCATCTATGGACTGGTGCAAGCATCTCGGAGTTGGAATATACGCTTTGATAAGTTGATCAAAGCATATAGTTTTATACAGACTTACGGTGAAGCCTGTATTTACAAGAAAGTGAGTGGGAGCACTACAACATTTCTGATAAGTATATGTGAACAACATATTGTTGATCGGAAATAATGTATAATTTTCTGGAAAGCATAAAGGAATATTTGAAAGGAGTTTTTCAAAGAAAGACCTCGGTAAAGCTGCTTACATATTGAGCATCAAGATCTATAGAGATAGATCAAGACGCTTGATAATTTTTTTCAATGAGTACATACCTTGACAAGATTTTGAAGTAGTTCAAAATGGAATAGTCAAAGAAAGGGTTCTTGCCTGTGTTGCAAGGTGTGAAATTGAGTAAGACTCAAAGCCCGACCACGACAGAAGATAGAAATAGAATGAAAGCCATTCCCTATGCCTCAGCCATAGGTTCTATAAAGTATGCCATGCGGTGTACCAGATCTATTGTATACCCTACACTGTGTTAAGCAAGGGAGTACAATAGTGATCTAAGAGTAGATCACTGGACAGCGGTCAAAATTATCCTTAGTGGAATAAGGAAATATTTCTCAATTATGGAGGTGACAAAAAGGTTCGTCGTAAAAAGTTACGTCGATGCTAGTTTTGACACAGATCTGGATGACTCTAAGTCTCGATCTAGATACATATTGAAAGTGGGAGCAATAAGCTAGAGTAGCTCCGTGCAGAGCATTGTTGACATAGAAATTCGCAAAATACTTACGGATCTGAATGTGACAGACCCGTTGACTAAAATTATCTCACAAGCAAAACATGATCACACCTTAGTACTCTTTGGGTGTTAATCACATAGCGATGTGAACTAGATTACTGACTCTAGTAAACCCTTTGGGTGTTGATCACATATCGATGTGAACTATGGGTGTTAATCACATGGTGATGTGAACTATTGCTGTTAAATCACATGGCGATGTGAACTAGATTATTGACTCTAGTGCAAGTGGGAGACTGAAGGAAATATGCCCTAGAGGCAATAATAAAGTTGTTATTTACATTTCCTTATATCATGATAAATGTTTATTATTCATGCTAGAATTGTATTAACCGGAAACATAATACTTGTGTGAATACATAGACAAACAAAGTGTCACTAGTATGCCTCTACTTGACTAGCTCGTTAATCGAAGATGGTTATGTTTCCTAACCATAAACAAAAGAGTTGTTATTTGATTAACGGGATCACATCATTAGGAGAATGATGTGATTGACATGACCCATTCCATTAGCTTAGCACCCGATCGTTTAGTATGTTGCTATTGCTTTCTTCATGACTTATACATGTTCCTATGACTATGAGATTATGCAACTCTCGTTTGCCGGAGGAACACTTTGTGTGCTACCAAACGTCACAATGTAACTGGGTGATTATAAAGGAGCTCTACAGGTGTCTCCAAAGGTACATGTTGGGTTGGCGTATTTCGAGATTAGGATTTGTCACTTCGATTGTCGGAGAGGTATCTCTGGGCCCTCTCGGTAATGCACATCACATAAGCCTTGCAAGCATTGCAACTAATGAGTTAGTTGCGAGGTGATGTATTACGGAACGAGTAAAGAGACTTGCCGGTAACGAGATTGAACTAGGTATTGAGATACCAACAATCGAATCTCGGACAAGTAACATACCGATGACAAAGGGAACAACGTATGTTGTTATGCGGTCTGACCGATAAAGATCTTCGTAGAATATGTAGGAGCCAATATGAGCATCCAGGTTCCGCTATTGGTTATTGACCGGAGACGTGTCTCAGTCATGTCTACATTGTTCTCGAACCCGTAGGGTCCGCACACTTAAGGTTTCGATGACAGTTATATTATGAGTTTATGAGTTTTGATGTACTGAAGTTAGTTCGGAGTCCCGGATGTGATCACGGACATGACGAGGAGTCTCGAAATGGTCGAGACATAAAGATTGATATATTGGACGGCTATATTCGGACACCGGAAGTGTTCCGGGTGATTTCGGAGAAAACCGGAGTACCGGAGGGTTACCGGAACCCCTCCGGGAGAAGTAATGGGCCATATGGGCCTTAGTGGAGAAAGAGAAGGGAAGCCAGGGTGGGCCGCGTGCCTCCTCCCCCCTGGTCCGAATTGGACTAGGAGAGGGCGGGCGGCGCCCCCTTTCCTTCTCCTTCCCCACTTCCTCCCCCCTCCTAGTAGGAGTCCTACTCCTACTAGGAGGAGGACTCCTCCTTGGCACGCCTATAGGGCCGTCCGGCCTCCTCCCCTTGCTCCTTTATATACGGGGGCAGGGGGCACCTCTAGACACAAGTTGATCCACGTGATCATATTCTTAGCCGTGTGCGGTGCCCCCCTCCACCATAGTCCTCGATAATATTGTAGCGGTGCTTAGGCGAAGCCCTGCGACGGTAGTACATCAAGATCGTCACCACGCCGTCATGCTGACGGAACTCTTCCCCGACACTTTGCTGGATCGGAGTCCGGGGATCGTCATCGAGCTGAACGTGTGCTAGAACTCGGAGGTGCCGTAGTTTCGGTGCTTGATCGGTCGGGCCGTGGAGACGTACGACTACATCAACCAAACGCTTCCGTTGTCGATCTACAAGGGTACGTAGATCACACTCTCCCCCTCTCGTTGCTATGCATCACCATGATCTTGCGTGTGCGTAGGAAAATTTTGAAATTACTACGTTCCCCAACAAACCATGCCTTTGGCTTCATCCAATTCTGCTTTCCTTTCGATTCTTTCGTGTTTTGTAACGGCCTATCACATAGCGCCTCCAGATCGACTCTAGTTGGCCTTAGTATTATCCTTTGACTTCCCATCTATGCTGAACAATGTACCAAAAAGTGCCTCGGCAATATTCTTCTCAGTGTGCATCATGTCGATGTTGTGTGGACAAAGGAGGTCTTTGAAGTAAGGCAGATCCCACAAGCATGTCTTGTGAGTCCAGGCATGTTTCGAATTATACCCCTTGAAATACACTAGACACTCTGGATCTGGCTCAAGAGCGTTAAACTGAGCCAGGGTCTCTTGGCCTGTAAACACAGGTGGTGCAGAGTTTTTGACAACTCTACCTCTGATGAAGTTCTTCTTGTCTTTCCTGAAGTTATGGCGAGGATCCAGGAACTGTGTATGCATGTCGAAGCAAGAAATCTTGCGACCGGACTGAAGCCAACGAAACTCAAGAGCTCCCTTGCATGTGGGGCACGGGAACCTTCCATGCACACACCAGCCAATGAATAGCGCATACATCGGCAAGTCATGCATCGAGTACATGTACCAAACACGCATTATGAAGTTCCGTTTGCTAAAGGTGTCGTATATCTTGAACCCATTATCCTAGGCTTCTTGCAATTCGTCCTTCAGCGGCTGCATGTACACATTCATATTCTTCCTCGGATAGTTGGGCCCTGGAATTATCAATGTCAGGAAAATGTTCTTTCTTTGCATAATATGTCCGGGGGGTGGGGGAGATTGAGTGGAAAGACAAATACGGGCCAACAAATCTATTGGGCTGCCATCAGACCAAACACACTGAACCCATCCGTGCTGATGCCGACTCGAGGATGCCTCGGATCTGCCGCTTTGTCATCATGTAATGCATCGAAGCTCTTCCATGCTTCACCGCCCGATGTGTGCACCATCATCAGCTTCCCATCTGCATCTAGTTGGGTTCTTTTGCCCATTTTGTGCCATGTCATCTGTCTGGCCGTCTCTTCGACCATGAAAAGACATTGAAGTCTTGGTACAATTGGCATATACCGAATAACATTAACGGGGATTTTGGTTTGCGTCTTCTCATCCATACCGTTGTCTACCACAACATACCTGGATGACTTGCAAATGGGACAATTGTTCAAGTCCGCATACTGCAGCCTAAATAAGGCACATCCTTTGTCACAGGCATGTATCTTCTCATAGGGCATCTTAAGAGCACGGAGGATTTAGTCTGATTGGTACAGGTTTGCAGGTAGTACATGGCCTTTGGGTAGAAAACGTCCAAATACTGTCATCATTGCGTTGTATAATTCTCTTCCCAAGTTGAATTGAGCCTTCAGAGCCATTATTTGTGAGATGGCATCCAGCTGACAAAGCTTAGTGTGCTTGTGGAGAGGATGTTTTGAAGTCTCCAACATTTCATTGAAGGTCTTTGCAGATTCCTCCATCTCATCGTCCGAGTTCCAAGCATCATCAAAGTCTTGCACAATGTCTTGCATCCCGGTACCACGCTCGTCGGTGCGACGACGAAGCACATCAGCTCTGGCACATTGGGAAGACTCGCCATGAAATGTCCACACCGTATAATCTGGCGTAAAACCCCTCTTCTGCATGTGTTTGCCCATTTCATCCTCTATCCTCTTGTGCCAATTGTTGCACCCGACACAGGGGCACCATGTTGTCCTCTAGCCATTTGCAAATGCAGCTCCCAGAAACCCCTTGGTTTTTGTTAACCATTCAATGGTCATGTCTTTTTGAGTAGTGTGACCGGTGTACATCCACACACGATCAATCATCTTGCCTAGCTACTGGACACATAAGAAATATATATATATATATATATATAAATCATCATGTATATATTCATTAGTTAATGGAGTTTGTCACTTTTATTACGTCCATGCAACCTAGATGCTAATAGGTAAAGATAGGTCCTAATCCCACCTGAGGATGTGTAGGTTGGGTTCGTTTTCCCATGCTCTGCTTCGGATCCGATGCAAAATATTGGTAGCACCTCCCCGCTATTCTCCTGATACACGTCTCGGCAATAAGCAGAGAGGATGTGTACCCGGAGAACAACAGGGAGGCACTCACGAAATTCTGCATCGGATCTGGAGTAGAGCATATGGGAAAACGAACCCAATCTACACATACTCGGGTTGTCCATGGGTAACATTGGACAATTCGAAACAATCACGGCTATAAATATGCAAATGAATGCATATTTATAGATGTAACCCTTTCGAACGGGAGACGCATAGTGGTCACGCATACTGATGATTGAAGACACCTATAGCTACCAAGTTTCATCGGCACGAAGACCGGAACAGAGCAAATGAAGGGGGTAGGAGAAGATGTCATTTGTGCTCACCCACGAACATAGGGGCGGAGCTCGTCGAACACTAGACCCACGCAACGATGAAAAAACTGCGCAATTAAATCGAAATATGAGTAACATAGCAGTTTTGTTTTTCCGTCAACCTAACTAAATATTTACAATAGGACGAGCGGGTTAGGGGGTTCCTCGGCGTCGATGGAACCCTAAATAGCAAGTATCATCGGTGTGAGATACATGTGGCGCTCGGCGTTGAACACTAGATCCACATCCCACAAGTGAAGCCGGCGCCCGGCATCCCGCAACAATAGTTCTGGTGGCCGATGACGGTAGAACAGCTTGGCGAATTTGTGTGGCAGCCTTTGCGATGAGGATTAAAGCCAATTTTTGAAATTTCAAACAACCAAACCAACTTGAGTCAGTTTGGGTGTTTCAAGTTTCAACACTTGGCTTTTAATCGTCATCACAGAGGCTGGAAGACAAATTCGCAATGGTGTTCAACCGCCATCGACGCCGAGAACTGTTGCTGTGGGACGCCGGACGCTGGCGTCACTTGTGGGATGTGGATGTAGAGTTCGACACCGACGGCCACATGTATCTCGCACCGATGATACTAGCTATTTAGGGTTCCATCGACACCGAGGAACCCCCTAACCCGCTCGACCCGGTTTCGTCATTGATGCGCCCCTTCTTCTTCTTCTTCTTAAACCTAATAAACTTAACCTAAACTAAATCTAAACCTAAAAGACAAAAACAAAACCTAAACTAAACCAAGCCTAAATTAAACTAAACCTAATTAAACTAAATCTAAAAAAATAGAAGAAGAGGGATGTCTCACCTTCAGGCGCGGCAGGGGGTGCGTGGGATGGAGGAGGGGGCGCCGGAGCGGCGGGGCGGCCAGGGCAGCCTGGGCGGCGGTGTGGGGCGGCGAGGCGGCCAGGGAGGCTCTGGTCGGCGGGGTGGGGCACCAGGGCGGCTCGGGGTGGCGGGGTAGGGAGCCGGGGCGGTCGCTAGGCCGGGTCAGCGGGGCGGAGGGGCGGCGCGCCAGGTCAGGGCGGGGCGGCAAGGCGGGGCGGCTCGGGCACAGGGCGGCGGCGCGGGTGTGATGAGGGAGGGAGAGAGAGATGGACATCGGGTTGGCCGCTTTTAAGTTTAGGTCACAGCTCTTTGCCGTCTGCTAGCGGACGGCAAAGAGCCTAGCTAACAGACGTTAGCTGGCCACTTTCTTTGTCGTCTGCTAGCAGACGGCAAAGAAAGTGGCCGTTAGGCGGCCCTTGCTAGTACGCCACCCTCCCTCTTTGCCGTCTGCTAGAAGACGATAGAGATTCTATGCCATCAGCTAGCGGACGACAACGAGGTAGCTGACGGCAAACATTACCTTTGCCGTCAGCTTTTTCTTTGCCGCCAGTTTTCCTTAACCTGATGGCAAAGACCTTCTTTGCCATGAGCTAGTGGACGGCAAAGAGCCAGCTGACGGCAAAGATCCTAATTCTAGTATTGACTCTTGATGATTTAAAGGGCATTAGTTCCACTCTATGTCAGCACAAGATTAATATGAAACCTGATGCTAAACCCATTGTTCATCACTAACGTCGGTTAAATCCGAAGATGAAGGAAGTGGTAAGAATGGAAATATTAAAACTTATGGAAGCAGGTATAATCTATCCTATAGCTAATAGTAGATGGGTAAGTCTTGTTCATTGTGTCCCTAAGAAAGGAGGTATTACTGTTGTTCCTAATGATAAGAATGAACTTATTCCACAAAGAATTGTTATAGGATATAGAATGGTAACTGATTTTAGAAAATTAAACAAAGTAACTAGAAAAGATCATTACCCTCTGCCTTTTATTAATAAAATGCTAGAAAGATTATCTAAGCACACACATTTTTGCTTCCTTGATGGATACTCTGGTTTTTCACAAATACCCACTGGTACAATGACGTGCTAAACAAACGGTTTGTATCCCCTTTCCACGACGGCATTTGGAACCATCGCCAAGTGAGTGTGTGCGATAGGGTGTCCTTCCCACACGACCCAGAAATCATCGGGGATAGGTCCTCCTGGGACCCAGGCTGGGGCCGTGTGCGATCGGGCGAGTAATCGAAACCCAATCATTTCCGTAGGTATGTACATCCCACATGGTGAATCCCAGAAAAACATTTCCGTAGGTACGTATATCACATACAGTCAATACAAGGAATTTGTTTCTGTTCTTATGTACGTCCCACACAGTCAATCCAGGGAAAACATTTCTGTTCATATGTATATCACACACAGTTCTTTGTGTGGAAACATTTGTGCAAGGTGGCCTAACGCAAACAGTTCGCTGCCGGAAGCCGTGTGTGATTGTTAGTTTATCGAACACGCCTACTTTCTAGAAACCGTGCGGGTTGTTTGAGTTCATCGCCCACGATGTTGTCTGAGTAACCGTCTGCAATAGAAAACCCCAATAAACAAGGTAATTAGCCTATTATTGATAATCCATGTACTAATCAAACTGATATTTCTTATAAAACACGCCAGATATTTCATATTCGTATAAAAGCAACCAGGATTTCATAATCGAGTTACATCAGATAGCTTCGGCACTCAGTTACGCCATTACACAATAGCACCAAGTTTCACATGCACAATAAAAAACCTTTGGAAAGTAGCATCATACACGGTAAATAGACAAATGAATCTCATCTGGGAAACTGCAGAAGCGGAAGGCAAATATTGAGCCTTCATTGATGTTGAATGTCCTTGCAATTTAGGCCAGTGGCTATGGATAATTGCCCGCCCAACCTTCGTCCTCTTCAGCAAGACTTCAATATTGTACTGTGGGTGTTGAATGAATACCTTCCTCGCCTCTTGACCATGCAGGTGGTTTGAGAGGTAATCATCGGTGAACTACTTTGAAATGTACTTATGCATAAATCGCTGTTGTAAATTTTGAAATGGCGCAAGGGGTAGAAACAAGGTAAAAGAGTTGGTACCATCCTATAGTTGACTGGTGTCTTCTTCATTGTGCAAAGAAAGATCTTGCTGTTATTCGTCGCAAGTTTCTTCATCCTAACAATCTTCCTGAGTTTCTCGACTTGACTGATATTCATGGACATCTCATTTCCCCATATGCAAAATGGGTCGAACAGTGGGTCTAAGCCTATGACAGCAGGACTTTTATGTGCAAGACCAAATTGTAAGAAACCTAAATATTAGAATGATTCCTGCAACTGTACAATAATGTGCTATTAGCCAAAGGACCGTGCTTGAACAAACGTCGATGGTAAACCGCAGTGTCTCCCATTGTTTCCCTACAACACACATAAGGAAGATCTTGATCAAGTTAACTGAGAGTTGCCATACTATTAGTAGAATATGTATTGAGTACAACCAAATTTGATTGGTGTCACATGCATAACAATAAAAAGTTGTACCCACAGCAAATGGAAATGAAATTGCAGAACTGAACCAAACAGTTAAATGGACAGCAGACCAAATGAACCAAAATAGTTAACTGAGCACGACATTGCAGAATAGAAACATCTACTAGAAGATAAGAAAGTTAACAAAACAAAGAATGCTTGAGAACAGTACTACGAAATGTAGCAATTGTTGGACCAAATTTTTAACTGAACATTGCATTTCAGAGGACCAAACTGTTAACTGCACATCAGATTGTATATTAACATTACAGAGGACAAATCGCTAGAAGGAACTGGTGGTCGCCTCGAGAAAACATCACGAACTGTATTTTAAAGTAGACAACCACGTGGTGGTGTCCACGGTGGCTCGAAGACGAGGTGCTCCTCCAAGATCTGGCGGTCAACATGCATGGCAGCCATAGCGACCTCGTTCGCGCATGCGGCCGCATGCTACTCAGCTCCACGTTATACTGTGTGTAAAATGGCTGTGGGCGGCGCTTAATTGGAGGAGGGGGCAATAATTTCGGCGGATGTTGTCGCTCCGTCGGTCGGGGCATGTGGGATGGGAAAGGAGGAGGATGGTGTGGGTGGGCTGTGGATTACCTAACCATATCGACGAGGCCGCGCAACAAGAAGAAGGGTCGGCGACAAGGAGGCCGCGTAGCAATAAGAAGGGTCGCCGACAAGGAGGCGGCGCTTCAAGAAGAAGGGTCACCGGCGAGGAGGCGGCGCTGCAAGAAGAAGGGTAGCCGGCGAGAAGGCGGCTCTGCAAGAAGAAGGGTCGCCGGCAAGGAGGCTGAGCTGCCAGTAAGCAGCAATGAAGGTTTGAACTTGGAAAGCAAGGAGGAATAGTGGAAATGTGGCTTTTGATAGGAGGGAGGGGGCGGCCCTGCCCATCGACCCTGGGACGACATGATGCAAAGTGAGAGCAGGATTTGTGCATCTCTTCAATGCAAATGGTTCTTTTGGATGACTCGTGTGCAAGCACTTACAAACAATTTGGTGCAATTTGCATCTGTCATAGGGTATGTTATCATTTGTCAAACTGGAAAGATTGACATTTGTTGATCTAGTAACATTCCCATTTGTCAACCTTGTAACACAGCTATTTGTCAAATATGAAGCTAAAAATCACTAGCAGTATCTAATTTTTGCAACTAAAATTCAGTAATTAAGCATAGATTTCATTCATAGATTAAGCAGACGTTCTTAATTTATACAAAAAATTCAACTCGACAGCTGAACTTACCAAACTTTTCCCCAATTGTTGCCAACCACATACTGAAATAGCTAGTTCAACTATACATACTTACTAATTTTAAGTATGTTGTACAGTTTCACCACATCTATAGTCAGATGAACTGAACAAAATAGCCCCTAAATACTACTAGTACTGCGGAGGGGCTTTGTACTACTTCTGGCTGCCTCTCCTCTGCCGAGCACGCTCAGTAAAAGGCGGAGGAGGAGGAGCCTACCAACGAGCTGGGCAACCGCAATACGGTTCCTGCTGCTGTTGCAGCTCCAGCGACGCTCACCTCGAACACCCTCTGCCGCTCCACATAGCCCCTCTCGAAGCGGTGGTTCTCCTCATAGATCTCCTGATTCCTCGCCTCTGAGGCGGCGTGTGCCGCGGCCACGGTGCGGTAAGGCTCTTTGCGAGGCGCTCCTCCTCCTCCTCCTGCGGGAACTCGGTGTAGCGCGCTAGGTCGCTGACGCACGTGCGGGCATCCACCTCCGTCTGCCACCTTCGGACGGCGGTGGCGGAGCGGGTGATGACCCCGGGGGTCGACGGTGGGCTGGCGGCCACGACCACCACCTCCCGCCTTTTGGCCGTGGTGGCGGAGCGGGTGATGGCCAAGGTGGCCGACAGTGGGGTGGCGGCCACGATGACCATGTCCCGCCTTCGGGCTACGGCGGCGGAGCGGGCGATGGCCCTGGCTTTCGACGGTGGTGTGGCGGCAACGGCGGCCGGGAACAGCTGCCGACGGGCACCGGCGGCGGAGCATGTGGTGGGTGTTCCACGCACACCCAATAGGGACACCACGCGCACTACACTATGCCAGGGACTGCGCCGCCGCCGCGGTATAGCCTCCCAGCTGGAGCTGTCCTCTGATGACGGCGGAGTGGCTGAGCGACGACGACGTACCGGTGCCATTGGCGATTGTGAGAGAAGCAGGTAAGATAAGCTACAGGGAGGGAGGGGAAAATGCGAGGTAGGCTGTGAGGGTTTTTACAGCAGGCCGGTAAGCATTGGGATTTTGGGGGATTTCACCGAGTCGGGCGGGAAGCTTGTGCGGGAACCTGCGAGGTTGCGCGGGAACGGGCTCATCGATGATTCATTGGCGCCACCGTTTTGCCAAAAGAACACCCCCGCGCGCTGCACAAGCTTGTGCTGTAAGCCGTCTGCGGCAGCGGGGTGACAAGACGTGCGAGAGAAGGACGAAAGGCCATGTACACATACGGTTAATAAAAAAATGTTTGCGATTTATTTACCTACTATACCCCCATCCTACTTTATAAGTATGATTTAACTAATAAAATACGAATGCATGTCGCCAAAGATTATGTAGTTGGATTCGTGTTTGAACATAGTTTCCAATTCTATAATTTTTATAACATGCATTAACATTTTGTTGGTTAAATTTGAGGGCAAAGTATGGCACAGAATATAAAGGGGACTATAGACTAGACAGAGGTGGTAGCACACGGGCGCTCTCCACGCAGCGACACAACTGTCGTCCGGCTTGTAGGCGACCATTTCCTGCGTGTTCAACTGCTCTATGCACGTGGTTGCTTGTGGTTCAGGCGGCCGCGGCGCGCTCTGATCGCGTCCCGCCGCGCGCGCTCTGCTCTCGCGTCCCTCCAGGTCCTCTGCCCTCGTCCCTCCATGCGCGTTGCCAGTGTTTGGGGCCGGTGCACGATCACGCATGTTCGTGTGCATGCGGTTGCGCCGGGCGCGGCGCGACGATGCAATTACCTGCTGCAAAAACTGCCAGGCGGACATGCCGAGAATCCATGCCGCCCGGCCCCCTTTTATTCCTGCGGCAATTTACCTTTATCTCTTGTCTCACACGACATAATAAGCACACCCACGAGGACACATACAGAGAGGACATCCAGCGGTTCCAATGGCGCTCCCCGTGCCTCCAATGGCGCTCCCAGTGGCCGCCGACGATAACGGCGGGCAGTTCACCACGCAACACGTCATGGACACCCACGTGAGGGGGAATGCTCTCTCGATGGTGTACACGAACGATCCGGTCTCGGTGGAGAGCTCCATCCAAACTATGGAGCAGTTCCTTGCCGAGGACAAGTACCAAGTGGTCGGCTTCGACCTCGAGTACACCATGGGTCGTGCCGAGCACGATCAGAAGGTTGCCATCGCCCAGTTGTGCATACGACATGACGTCCTCGTCTACCACTACCACCTGGCCACAACGCCTTGCGAGCGTTTCTCCAGGTTTATCAACAGCTCTGACTACAGTTTCGCTGCGGTGGACACCACCAAACGATCTAAAAACGCAAGGTTTCGGGCTTGAAATGCCCGAATCTTGTCAACATCCAGCGCCACTACAAGGTATGGGGCAGCGAAAAAAACAAACTGAACTCCTTGGTTGACCTCGCCCTAGCCATCATCGACCCCTACTACATGAAGATGAAGAATGAGAGCAATAAGGACAGGCACAGTGTGTGGCATGAGAGACTAGATGAACAACATGTCAAGTATGCGGCCATGGACGCGTACACAATCTACGAGATGTATAGGCAGATCGTTGACATCAGGGACTGTCTTCTTCCTGACCCAGACAAGGGATCGAGCCACATAGAAGTGGTGGGAGTGTCACAAGAAGTAGATGACTAGACGATCGTTTCTCCTACTTTAGAATGCATGCAATTGTTTATTAAGGTGTGTGCAAATGATCTGTATAGTCACTTATGTAATTGGATGTTTATTTTAGTGATATATATATACATGTTATTCTACTGTAGACAGAGCAAATCACACGGCTTAGTAGCAGCGATCGTCTATGTTATTATTGGACTTCGCACACATTTCTGATTACGAACCTGTTTGCCGCGTATCACACACATCTTGTTTAATTGAACTGTTTCCATTGTGTTGCCTAATCACACACAGTTCATCCTAGTGAACCGCATGATGTATATCGCACACACCTTCATCTGGCTGCCCATTTCTTTTGTTCCTCCTCATCCCAAACAGTTAATTGAACTGAACAGTATGCCCTTCATCTTACACGCAACTAAAGTCTGAACCGTGTTTGATGCATCCGTCATCGTGAATGTTTTGCACCTTTTTTGACGGTTTTTACTCCACCATTTGCGATTATGGCATCACACACAGTTTCGTCGAAGGGTCTCTGATCGTAGTGTCACGTTTGGACCATCCTGCAGTAGTGAGGGTGTTCTTTACCCCGGAGTGGGAGGCGCTATTCCCTCTCTGTTCCCTGGTGGCGGAGACGCGAATAAGCTCTGACCACCTCCCCCTCATCTTCTCATCCGGAGATGATTCAGTTTGGCGGAATAGTCGTTTCTACTTCGAAACGGCTTGGTTCAAAGTAGAGGGCTTCGAACCCATGGTGCAGGAGCATTGGGCGAGTATCACTTCGCAGATTGGGCCCCTATGGGGACCGGACGAATTCTGGACGGTGGCAGCCGTGGCCTTGTGCTCTTTCCTCAGGGGATGGGGTGCCAACCAGGGTAGTGAGGCCAAGAAAGAGAGGGCTAGATTGGTAGAGGAGATAGCGACTTTGGATGCACAAGCTGACACGAGGCCGATGGCAGAAAGCAAATGGGCACTTCGCTATGCCCTTGAAAACCAAGTACTAGCCATTTTAAGAGCCGAAGAACAGTATTGGCGTCGTAGGGGCAGCGTCAAATGGGTGACCAAGGGAGATGCGAACACTGGATACTTCCATGTGTTTGCTAACGGCGGGAAAAGAAAAAGTTTAATCCTTCGCCTCAACTCAGAGGATGGGTTGCTCCTCAATTAGGCGGACATTGCTAGGCATATTTATGAATTTTTCATTGGCTTGCTTGGGATGGCCGAGGAGAAAGTTGTGGGCCTCCAGGACGATTTTTGGGAGCCGGCCAGCAGGGTCTCCCAGGTGGAAAATGACAGGCTAGCCCTAGCCTCCCTAGCCTTCCTACATGTAGAGATTGATAAGGCTTTGGCCGGCATGAAAACTGACACGGCACCAGGGCCCGATGGATGGCCTGTGGCCTTCTTTAAAAGGTTTTGGCCGTGCTTTAAACATGTCTTCTAAGACTTAGTTAACGGGTTTGCTCTTGGATCGGTTGACTTGGCACGTATCAACTATGGTGCCATAAGTCTTATTCCTAAGCTGAAAGGAGCGGATAATATTAGACAGTTTAGGCCGATCACCTTGATTAATGTCCCGTTTAAGTTATGCGCAAAAGCTTACGCCACGCGCCTCACACCAGTGGCCCAACGCGTTATCCTCAAGAGCCAAACTACTTTTCTCAAAGGTCGCAACATTCTCGACGGCCCGATTGCGCTTGTAGAGATAGTGCACGAGCTTAAACGCACTAAGGGGAAAGGGGTCCTGCTTAAGTTAGCCTTTGAAAAAGCTTACGACCGAGTAAACTGGGAGTTTATTCGGGAGGTCTTCCTCAAGAAGGGTTTTGAGGCGGGTTTTGTTCACCGGATCATGCACCTCATTAGTTGTGGGCAAACGGCGATCACAATAAACGGAGAAATGGGGAAATTTTTCCGCAACAAAAGGGGACTCCGACAGAGGGACCCCGGTTCGCCACTGATTTTCAATTTTGTGGCGGACGCATTCTCGACAATGATTGACAAAGCCAGGGCAGCGGGTCACATCAAAGGTGTAGTGGCACACCTCATTCCCGATAGGGTTACAGACCTGCAATATGGCGACGACACGATGCTCCTTTTTGAGCCTGACTTACATAGTATCACGTCAATCAAGCTGTTGCTAATAACTTTCGAACTCCTCTTCGGGCTGAAAATAAATATCCTCAAGAGCGAGGTTATTACCATTGGGATGAGTCAATAGGAAAGTAGGCATGCGGCCAATCTTCTTAATTGTAAGCTTGGGGGCTTCCCAATTAAATATCTTGGCCTCCCGATTTCCCACCGGAAATTGTCGATTATGGAATGGGAGCCATTTTATGGTAAGGTGGCAAATCGGGTGAGCCCGTGGAGAGGGAGGTTCATGTCCTCGGCGGCTAGACTAATCCTGACAAATACTAGCCTATCCTCCCTGCCCCTCTTTACCATGGGTATGTTTCTCTTAGCGGATGGGGTTCACACGAAGATTGACACGCCTCGTTCCAAATTCTTTTGGGAATGGACTAGAATCAAAAAGAAATATCACCTAGTTAGGTGGGCGGCTATGTGTAGACCTAAAAAGTTTGGCGGCTTGGGGAACATCAACTCAAAGCTGATGAACGTGGCCCTCCTAACGAAGTGGTGGTGGCGTCCATTATTAAGTTTCCAACTCACATTTTATTAAAGTATCCATGGTAAAGTATCATCTGTCACCTAAGAGAAACATACCGATGGTATCCATGGTAAAGTATCATCTGTTTCCAACTCACATTTCCAACTCACCTAACGAAGCTAGACCATTATTTAGCCCTAAGGATATCAGCCCAGAGCCCGGACTCTTTTTATTAAGTTTCCAACTCACATTTTATTAAAGTATCATCTCTCAAGATTATCCAACAACTGTAATGGTCTAGCTGCTCAAATTTGTCCATAACCGGGGACACGACTAATCATGATCAGTTTTAACACTCTGCAGAGGTTTGCACACTTTACCCACTAGACTCAACCCAAAGATTGAGATAAAGTCTTTCAGAAGTAGTCACCTCCACCCACCGGCAGCCGGTACACCTACACACATCTACATCTGCTAGCTTACCTGGGCGAGGATCCCACAACCTACTCAACTAAGCCAGAGCCCATTTAGCTAGTGATTGCGCATGAAAGCTACTAGTCAGTAAGTCTGTCTGATCTTTTTGAGCCTGGGCGGCCGTCCACTTACATTCAGAGGGTATAAACCATGATGTTCTTGAAACCACCCATCAATACCAATTCCGCCCAAAGGTGAACTAAGTCCTTAATTACTAGTCAATTTGTTATATATATATATAGAAAAATGGTTGTGTACTCCTGGGAGTACGTACTCCCGCTTCTCATATACCATATAGATGAATCTTTTATACCACATTATTATTTTTAATATACTTCATTAGTAATTATTAGATACCCCAAAATGAGTTCCATGAAAAAATTTATGTGAGTCTACATATTTTTAAATGTTTACGTATATACTAATGTGTTTGTACGTGAAAAAGGTATATTACAAAAAGTACATCGCAGATGATATTTTTTCAACAAAACTCGTATTGGGGTATCTTAGAATATTTAATGAAGTATATTGAGAATAATAAAGAGGTATAATTAATGCGTATATGAGGTATATTGAGAATGAGAGTACATACTCCCAGGAGTACACGGCTGTGATATATTCTAAATATATTCTAAATATACTTCATATAGCAATGTGATATATTCTAAATATACTAAACCTGGCCAGGTTTAGTTTACCAGGTTTTTTTGAATTTTTCTTATCATACAAATTTGGACCAATGGGTGGGCGACAAGTGATTTAGTGGGGGATGTAGACAGGTACACGGCTGGGTGCGCATACCAACTGCTGGTGGAAACTATAAAAAATTGATGACCCACCCGTCCATTGGTTGCATGCTCTGGATTCATCTCAGTTTTGTATTGGTTGCATGCGGTGCGGACCGAATTGGCTGTGTCTTCTATTCTTTGTTTTTGTCTGAATCTGCATGGCCGTTGGCTCATTGCTTCGGATGCTTTTCTTTCCCACCACGTCGGCTGCACTGAAGTCGGTTTGCCACCCGCGTTTTCTGGAACCTCCAATTTGTCGGTTGCCGCTTTTGCACACACTTCCGATAGTCTCCGCAGCATGTGCAGTGGCCGGTTCCGATTTGTGCTTTTCCACTTCGCTGGCTGCTATAAATAGGGGTTGTGCGCTGCGGCCCTTTTCCATTCCAGCTGCGTCCTTCTTCGCTCCTTCTCTTCCAACTTCTGCTGCCATTTCTTCACTTGGCGATGGTTACTCCTGCTCGTTCTGGGCGCCGTCGTCGGGGTCGCCCTCCTGGGATTCGGGCCGCCGTTATTGCGCGTGTGCGCCGTGTCGGCATGCGTCTTCCTCCTGCCGACTCTTCGTCTGGGGTGGCAGCCGCTGGGCTGCGTGATCAGCTGGCTGAGGTCGACTCAGGGCGGATTCTCCACCCCGCCGGCCGCTCCGTTCCCGCCGGGCTGGTGGGTTTATTTTCTCTTCTCAACTTGCGTTTCTGTTTGGATTCTTCTTTTATTTGTTAGCTTGCTTTGTGGTCAGTTTATTTGGTTTCTTGGATCGTTGTTCTACTTGTTTGCTTCCTCTGTAGTCCTCTGTGGTCCTCTGTAGTCAGCTTATTTGGTCTCTTGGATTGTTCTTCTATTTGTTTGGTTTCTCTGTGGTCAGCTTATTTGGTTACTTCATTTTGTAGCCCGTCAGCGTTCTGACTTGGAGTAGTTTCGTTATGGAGAGCTTGATGCTCGCCGTCGGGAGATTTCGTTGGGGAAGCGAGTCGTTGACTGTACTGTTGGTGAGTGCGTTGAGTACTTGCTGCACGTATGGGAGTGTTTCTAATTGTTTTTGTGTGTTTCTTTTTGCTGTTTTGGATGATATGGGTAACTTACTGTTTTTTTCCCTGCAGGTTCGACCACTACTGTTGGTTCTTCTTCCGCGTCTGACGGCTTCGTGTCTGCTGGTCGGCCCTCTGCTCTGCGAACTGGTCAGTTCTTGTTTATTTTCTCTGCTTAATTTCTGTCCATGTTGTTGTCCTTTTTGGCTAGCGCTTCTGCGACCTTTTACTTGTTCTACGTGCCACTGTTGGCCTAATCGTTGTGCAGAAGACACTAGCATGTAGGCCTTAGGGCACGAGATGCCCGCATGTGCGATCAAACGATGAAGGTTAAGTCGAATGGAAACACATGGGGCATGCAGTGCATGCATGCACTGGAACGGCAATTCATCGATGCATGCAGTGTATGCCTGCAATCCGATGAATATACACCGCTGCATGCAGCGCACGCGTGCAACCCGATGAATATGCTCGACGCATGCAGCACACGCCTGCAGCCCGATGAATATGCTCGACGCATGCAGCACACGCCTGCAGCCCGATGAATATGCTTGCTGGCGTTCAATTGTGTGCCTCCTGTTTGGGTATACGACCACGTCCCAAGGACGGCCCGCTGGAGGATCATCTGAACATCAAGACTACTAGGCAGACGGCATCACCAGTTTAGCCTAATTCCATGTCTCTTTATTTTCTATTAAGTTTAGTACCCACTTTCAGAGAAGTGTTCTTCTTGTTTGTCTCCTAGAAAATAAAGCTTCTAAGCCCTTTATTTATCTGTTTCGCAGCAATATGTACCCCTTTTTTACTTAATACCAATAATATTTCCATTCCCGTATGTGCGCACTCTATGTCGTACGCTATGACATCCTTACAATTATTTTCATCATTTGCATGCATAGTACCGGAAAAAAATGAGTCATACGAGACCACCGCTTTGAACTAGCAGGGTTACAGTCTGACCCGGCTGCCTCCTGTAGTCATACGAGACCACCGCTTTGAACTAGCAGGGTTACAGTCTGACTCGGCTGCTTTCTGTACACAGCCTGGGCATGCAACCGTCCATCTTTCCCTCTATCTCCACGTAGAACCGAGTGTGCCACCTACTGGAATGGAGTGCAGAAAATGCTTGCCATTTGGCAACCTCAACGAAACATAACGATGACTCATTCATCTATACATGCTCTATATATTACCAGTTGGACACTCTTGACCAACATCAACTGAGTACACCACAATGGACGAAGCTTATCATTCCCAGAGAGCATCCTCCATGGCAAAGCAAGTTAGGAAGAAGGGTAAACATCCAGCACTGAATTTTAATCATGGAAGCGGAAGTACCTCGGTAAGCTCTTGGCCTCACCTAGCTTTTTCTCTCTCTTTGCTCCTTGCAAGTAAGCAACTTATTATATTATTACGAACTCTTTCATGCAGGATGAGAATTTTATAGTGTATATTCCAAGACGACCAATGCTTGAAACAGTGAGTGAGACAATTGGCTTAAAAGTACAAGGGTACACCTGTTGGTACGTTCATGAAGGTATGATACAAGCGTCCGTACTAATTGCTATTGGCTTAAAAGTACAAGGGTACACCTGTTGGTACGTTCATGAAGGTATGATACAAGTGTCTGTACTAATTGCTCTACCACGTCAAAAAGATAGCTTCAGAGAATCCTCCATTACATATGAAGGAGAAGCAGCTAATACAGAAGATGAAGCAATGGAAAAATCAGCTCAGGTGCCCTTAGAATGCATCTGTGCAGACTATAATATTTCTATCAATGATCATAATTACTATGCTCTTGAAGTCACAAAGGAAAGGTTGTTTACAGCAAGAGAGAAGGCTCAAACAAAGCAATGGCAATTCAATATGGCCCACCAGCAAGTAAACACACAGCAAAACGAGTTTGCAAGACAGACAATGATTTTGGCAAAGATATGCAATGGCTTCTTTTGATATATTACCAATTCGTATGTATCCCCAGCGCCCAGACAACGATAATCCCATTATCACATATATAGGCGCGCATCCTCCCGTCGGACATATGAAAGAACTTGCAAAGTCACTTTATCATTACATCACAGGCACCAATCCCGCAGGAGGATATACTAGGATGATCTAACCCACTAGCATCTACTTCTAGCTTATCTATACAATGTGTTTGTGTCTTTGTATACAGTTCTCTGTCCGCAGCGAACTGTATGTAGTTTGAATAATTTGTTTGTCTCAAGAATGTGCCACTTTTAATTTGTATCTTTGTATCCCTGCATTTGCAAGATTTCAATATATTCGTATGCTCGATTTGTTTATTATCTCTATACGTCATTTTGACATCAAATGAGCATGCACTGTTCCACTTTTAGATCAATAGAGTGCACATCTGCGAGAGATCATTGAGCGCAGCGTGCCGCCGCGCGGGTTAGGCTAGTATAACTACATGCATAGAAAAAAATAGGTTGAACGATGATCAAGGTGTAACTTGCCTGGTACGTTTGGTGAAGATCGTCGCACTCACAATTCCTGGTAATTCTACTCGTCACGCTTCGAGCAATCTATCACAACCGAAAGAAAATAAACAACCATGGCATACGGAAGAATCAAAAGAACAACCAAGCAAATATGACAAGGTTGAACAAAATCAATATATATAGGCTTAAAGTATAATATAGGTTCTGACGGTAATATAAGCTGACAGGTAATGGAATGAACTCAAAAGAGTTAATTGATATAGAAAGATTGCTATATAAGATTACATTTTAGATAATATGGAATATGCTCAAAATTACATGGAAAACAACAGACATGTTGTTGAACAGAAAGCATATGACATAGGTGTTCATTTGTAGAAACAAAGAATTGAATAGGAGCAATACAACTCTCGTTATAGTGAATTGAAATTTAAATTGAATTTGAATTCAAAATGGGTCAAAGAATACTTGAATTTGGCATCGATAGAATATAATCAGTAAGTCTATGACACATGTTTTCATGGGAAAAAGGAATCAATTGAAACTACGGTCTGGAAGATATCACCATATGAAAGTTTGAATTCAAATTCGACTCGCTCAAATTTGAAAAGTTTGAACAATTGAAATATTTACTCTACTGGATAGTAGAGGTCATTGTGAACATGTAGGAAAAAGAATCACTCGATTTGGATATACGGATCACCAGATATAGCTAAACGAAATTGGGTTAAAAATCTGTCAAAAATAGAGTTTGAGCTGCTGCGGCTACTGTAGATGTGGCCACGTATCAGGCTAGGATTGGCTGAAGGGGGTTTGCGCGCGCATGCTCACCGGAAGCAGGGGAACACGGCGGCGGGTTCTGGCGTGGGTGACGGCGCTCCTCCGGTGGTCCTCCAGAAGGAGAGGTGGCGGAAGGATGCGGTGTACGTCGGGGTGACAGTGGTGGCTTAAACGGCGATGAGACCGTCCTCTGTAGGCGGAAGACTGGCAGTGATGGCGTGAACTCTGGCGTCGTCGTGTTTGCTCGGGCTCCTCACTACACTGTGTTTCCAACCACGAAAATAAGTAAAGACGGTGCAGCGTTGAGAGGAGGATCGAAAGGAGCAAAGGGGAAGCTAGGTGTGCTCTTACGGCAACAAAACGAACCGACGGAAGCTTCAGGCAGTGGCGGGTTCCGGCGAGACCCAAGCTTGAGGCAACGGTGAGCTAGGGCACGGAAGAACTCCGTTTTTGCGAGAATCAAAAGAGGAGGCGGAGGGGATGCTCACAACGGGGTGGGGGTAGATCCAAGTTTCGAGCGGATTCGACCGGGGTTCGATTTGGTTTCGATCTGCAGAAATCGTGAGGAAGAAGGAGACTCGGGTGGGTCCCGTGAGTCAGAGACACAGGGGAGGGAGGGAGAGGCTGACGCGTGGGCCTCTGCTAGCGTCGGCGACAGTGAAGGAAGAGAAAAAAAAACGAAGCCAACGGGTGGGCTGCTCGCTACGGAAATGGGCCGGCCTGCGCAGTTGCTACCTCGGCGCGTGGGCGGAGATAGGTAATGGGCCGACCGCTGTTGGGTTAGAATAGGTTAGAGCATCTCCAGCCGTTTGGCCCCTCACGGCACCGAAAAAGAGCAGCCTGGGGGTGCGTCGGTGATAAACTCGGCGCTGGGGCGGTTCGGCACCCAGCCGTCGCCCCCCAGGTTGCCCCGAGGCGCCGAATTCAGCCCACTTTCGGCCCAAAAACGGCCCAATATCTGCGTGAATCAACCCAAATTCGGCGTGTTTCGGCATGAATTTTCACATACAAATAGAAATCAATTAGTTCGTCACATAGTTCGACGTGTTTCATCACATAGTTCGGTGTGTTTCGACGTGTTCAATAAATAGTTCACTACAAATTATATAGTTTAACAAATAAAAACTTAAGTTTCATCACACGTCATTTCCGGCCTCGCCCTTGAGCCTCCATAGGTGCTCCACCAGATCCTGCTGCAGCTGATGATGCACCTGTGGGTCTCGGATCTCCTGACGCATACTGAGGTAGTCAATCCAGGTTGCCGGTAGCTGGTGATCAACTTCGGCTAGAGGGCCCTGCCTATAGTATGGTTCAGTGTCAAACACTGGCTCTTCCTGCTCTCTCTCAATGATCATGTTGTGCAAGATGACATAGCAAGTCATGATCTCCCACATTTGATCTTTCGACCAGGTCTGAACGGGATACCGGACAACAGCAAATCAAGATTGGAGCACACCAAATGCCCGCTCGACATCCTTCCTGCAAGCCTCCTGAATCTTCGCAAACCAGGCGTTCTTGCCTCCTGGCACAGGGTTTGAGATGGTCTTCACAAATGTCGACCATCTCGGATAGATGCCATTAGCTAGATAGTACCCCTTGTTGTATTGCTGTCCATTGACCTCGAAATTCACCGGAGGAGAATGACCTTCAACAAGCTTGGCAAAAACCGGGGAGCACTGCAGGACGTTGATGTCATTGTGAGTTCCTGGCATCCCAAAGAAAGAGTGCCAAATCTAGAGGTCATGTGTGGCCACTGCCTCAAGCACCACACTACAACCGCCTTTGTACAACCCCTGCCAAGAAAATGGGCAATTCTTTCATTTCCAATGCATGCAGTCGATGCTTCCGAGCATCCCAGGAAATCCTCTTGCTGCATTCTGTGCTAGGATCCGAGCAGTGTCTTCCGCATTGGGTGTTCTCAAGTATTGCGGTCCAAACACTACCACCACTGCCCGACAGAATTTGTGAAACACTCTATGCTGGTGGACTCGGCCATGCGCCCATAGTCGTCGAGTGAATCACCGGGAGCTCCGTATGCAAGCATCCTCATAGTTGTCGTGCACTTCTGGATGGAGGTGAATCCAAGTGTGCCGGTGCAATCCTTCTTGCACTTGAAGTAGCTGTCGAACTCCCGGATGGAATTCACAATCCGGAGGAAAAGCTTTCGGCTCATCTGATAACGACGCCGAAATGTTTTCTCACCATGCAATGGAGCGTCGGCGAAGTAGTCCGATTAGAGCATGCAGTAGCCTTCCAGATGATGCCGGTTCTTTGCTTTCACCCGCCCAAGCGTCGAGCCACCTCGCCGCGGCTTCTCACTGCTCGCGAGCAGGGTGGCGAGCACCATGAGATGCTCCTGCTCCTGGGTGTCGGCTTCGGCTTCCTCATCCAGCAACACCGTGAGCGCCTCCTCATCTTCGGAGTCCATCGCCGGGCCGAGCAATTCACCGAACACCTTGTGGGCAAGGTGGGTGCAAGCCCGCCGGTGTATAGGCCCTGCACGACCGGAGCGCCGGAAAAGGTGCCGGGGCGGTGGCGGAGAGGCTGCCTCGGCGAAACCCCTTCTTTTTCTCGGCGGGAGATAGTCTACCTAGCTGCGGCGGGCGGTGGTCGGCTCCGGGATCGGCAGGGTGGCGCAGGGTGGCGGCCGAGCGCGGGGGGTAGGAGGCGAATCTGGGCGGGTGGCTTGACTTTTCTCCTGTCAACGTGGCCCCAGGAACGCTTTTCCCTTGCGTCGGAGCCCTCGAGCGCCCCCTAGTGCATCGGGTATGGCCTGTGAGCGCCGGGCGCAAAAACGGGCCGAGCCGGCGGAATTCGGCATCCTGGGGCGTGATTGGGCGATTTTTTCGTCGCCGGCGCAAATAAACCGCCTGGGGAGGCCGTTCTGGGGCACGGCTGGAGATGCTCTTAGGAATAGGTTTTCTTATATTTATAAAATTACAGAAATGACTTTGGCTCCATAAATGATCCAAATCATTTTATAAAAAATACCGGAACATCCACAAAAGCAAATATAGCTATATGGAGCCAAGTGAACATTTTTCCATCCCTAATATTTATATAATATACATATAATATTTTCATAAACTTTACTTTGACACTCATAAAATGTTCCACGAAATAATTTTGAACTCCTGAGAAAATGCAAATAAATTTAAAACATATCCAACTTATTAATATTGAAGGAGTCCTATTACCTTCTCTCTTATGATTTTTTTGTTGGAATTGTTTTAAATTCAAAAAATCCAACTTGAAGACTGTTTCATCACTTTCTAATTTAATTATTGAGTCATGTCATCCTCTCTCATATTTTAATTGGAAATATTCTGAATATTCTCAAACCCAAAATAATATCCAAATGAATTATTGGGAAAGCCCTTTTATTCCCTCTCGGTTAATATTCATTTAAACTCCAAAAGTTTCAAATTCCTAGTCAAAATTTACTAACAACAAGCAACACAAGCAAGTTTTAAATTAATTCTATTTAAATAATTAACATTCCAAAATTTAGAATTCTAGGATGTTACACAAATGCAAGGGATCGACGTTCTGGAATGGGATCCAGGCGGTTCGACCTGCCTTTGCGGTGGGAGCCCAGTTCGAGGTCCACAATGGACTGTCCACGAGGTTCTGGCTTGACTGCTGGATTGACTCGAGGCCACTTTGGCAGGTTTCCCCACCCTCTTTTAACTAGTGACGGATACTAATGTAATGGTTGGGGAGGCCCTTAGAGCGTCGCCACCAGCAATCTATTTTAAACGTCCCTTGACAGCGAGCGAAACGGGAAGTTGGAATGAGTTGCTATCTAAAATTGGGTCGGAGACGCTTAGCTTGGGAGCTGACGCGGTCTCGTGGGGCCTGATGGCCTCAAGAAAATTCTCAGTTAAGTCCTTGTATGCCAAGATGGCGGAAGGCAATACTTTGGACATTGCCAGAGGGCTTTGGAAGGCAGGAGTCCCACTCAAGATTAAAATTTTCCTATGGCAAATGTTCAAAAATCGCCTCCCAACTGCGGACAATGTAGCCAAGAGGAACAACCCTTCGAATGGCTCGTGTATCGTGTGTGCGAATCACAGGGACGTGAACCATGTCTTTTTCCAATGTGCGTTAGCAAGGTTTGCGTGGAGCGCGGTGAGGGAAGCGTTCATCAAAATTGGAGCCCTGCGTTGGGCTCTGATTTGCTTCAGATAGTGCAAAACCCAGAAGGGAACTAGTGGTCGGATTGTTTGGAGATGCGTAGGGGCACTATTGTGGGGTTTGTGGACTATTAGGAACAAAATGACAATGGAAAAAGCTCCCTTCTCACTCCGCTGATGTCATCTTCAAATGCCATCTCTTTTTATAGATGTGGACACCGTTGGGGAAGCACCGCGATGCCGAGCAGATGACCGAGGCCATGGAGAAGATCAGAAGCACTTTGACGATGGCGTGTCAACCTCCGTAGATGGTCTCTCATTTTGGTGGAGAGGTAGATGTAGGAAGCAGGGTGTGGGCTATGATGTTACTCGTGATGTACCCCATGCTCCTTTATGACTCTCCATACTTTCATGTTTGAGTACTTTTCGGTTTGTAAGACTATTGAACCTTGTGACGGTTACCTGGTGGCTTTATTAATTTAAAGTCGGACGCTTCTAGCGTCTTCGTTCCAAAACCCTGTAGCTGATAACTTGTCTAGGCTTGAAAATGTGCTTGATGACCCACTACCTATTGATGATAGTTTTCCTGATGAGCAGTTAGCTGCAGTAAATCATTGGTATGCGTCGGTGCTATAAGAACGGTTTTTAAACCCTTTTCGTGATGGCATTTGGAACCGTCGCCTAGTGAGTGACGGCGATAGGGGGTCCTTCCCACACGCCCCATAAACCATTGGGGATATGCCCTCCTAGCACACATGCTCGGCAAAATGAGGTCGTGTGCGACCGGCGAGCGCTCAAATACGAAAATATGTACAGTAGAGCTAAAAAAATACAATTATACAGGTGAAATTGTTTCCGGTCGCAAGTACATCCCACAGAGTCAGTCCCCGCTAAACGTTTCTGTTCGTATGTACATCCCACACAGTCGCTCCAAGGAAAACATTTCGGTTCACAGGTACATCGCACAAAATTTTCCCCGTTAAATCGTTTGTGATAGCGTTCCCCATTGCATACGATATTAACAATTTTATCGTTTGCGTTATTGAATGCATCACACACGGTGCATAGAAGAAACTATGTGACAAAGGCTATTGATACGTCTCCAACATATCTATAATTTTTGATTGTTCCATTCTATATTATATTCTGTTTTGGACATTATTGGGCTTTATTATACACTTTTATATTATTTTTTGGGACTAACCTATTAACCGGAGGCCCATCCCAGAATTGCTATTTTTTTTGCCTATTTTAGGGTTTTGCAGAAAAAGAATATCAAACGGAGTCCAAACGGAATAAAACCTTGGGGAACGTGATTTTCAGAACGAACATGATCCAGAGGACTTGGACCCTACGTCAAGCAATGAACGAGGAGGCCATGGGGTAGGGGGCGCGCCTACCCCCCCAGGCGCGCCCTCCACCCTCGTGGGCTCCCTGTTACTCCACCGACATACTCCTTCCTCCTATATATACCTACGTACCCCCAAACTACCAGACACGGAGCCAAAACCCTAATTCCACCGCCGTAACTTTCTGTATCCACAAGATCCCATCTTGGGGCCTTTTCCGGAGCTCCGCCAGAGGGGGCATCGATCATGGAGGGCTTCTACATCAACACCATAGCCCTTCCGATGAAGTGTGAGTAGTTTACCTCAGACCTACGGGTCCATAGTTATTAGCTAGATGGCTTCTTCTCTCTTTTTGGATCTCAATACAAAGTTCTCGCCCTCTCTTGTGGAGATCTATTCAATGTAATGTTCTTTTGCGGTGTGTTTGTTGAGACCGATGAATTGTATTCATCGGTTTATGATCAAGTTTATCTATGAACAACATTTGAATCTTCTCTGAATTCTTTAATGTATGATTGGTTATCTTTGCAAGTCTCTTCGAATTATCAGTTTGGTTTGGCCTACTAGATTGATCTTTCTTGCAATGGGAGAAGTGCTTAGCTTTGGGTTCAATCTTGCGGTGTCCTTTCCAAGTGACAGTGCGGGCAGCAAGGCACGTATTGTATTGTTGCCATCGAGGATAACAAGATGGGGTTTCTATCATATTGCATGAGTTTATCCCTCTACATCATGTCATCTTGCTTAAAGCGTTACTTTGTTCTCTTGAACTTAATACTCTAGATGCATGCTGGATAGCGGTCGATGTGTGGAGTAATAGTAGTAGATGCAGGCAGGAGTCGGTCTACTTGTCTTGGACGTGATGCCTATATGCATGATCATACCTAGATATTCTCATAACTATGCTCAATTCTGTCAATTGCTCAACAGTAATTTGTTTACCCACTGTGAATACTTATGCTCTTGAGAGAAGCCACTAGTGAAACCTATGGCCCCCGGGTCTATCTTCCATCATATTAATCTTCCAATACTTAGTTATTTCCTTTGCCTTTTATTTTACTTTGCATCTTTATCATAAAAATACCAAAAATATTATCTTATCATATCTATCAGATCTCACTCTCGTAAGTGACCGTGTAGGGATTGACAACCCCTTATCGCATTGCTTGCGAGGATTTATTTGTTTGTGTAGGTGCGAGGGACTCGTGCGTGGCCTCCTATTGGATTGATACCTTGGTTCTCAAAAACTGAGGGAAATACTTACGCTACTTTGCTGCATCACCCTTTCCTCTTCAAGGGAAAACCAACGCAAGTGCTCAAGAGGTAGCAGCTATCCATCACACACAGTTTTTATGTTGTAAATGTTTGTGCAAGGTGGCCTAACGCAAACAGTTTTCAAGAGAAGGTCGTGTGTGATTGTTCATTGATCCAACATGGTTTATTCCTAGAAACTGTGTGCATTGCCTGAGGTCATCGCCCATGGTATTTTCTGACTAACCGTTTGCAATAGCAAAACCCAATTAGCAGGCTAATTCACCATTATCAAGCTAATTGCCCTATTATTAATAATCCATTTATTAATCTAATTGACATTCATATTAAGCACATAATATATTTCATTTCCATATTAAGGAAGCAGGATTTCATTATTGAAATACATTAGAGTACAACATGAAATAGCTTCAGCACTCAACTACCCCATTACACAACTGCACCAGCACCAAGTTTCACATGCAACATGTAGAACCTTTCAAAATTAGCATCATGGACGGTATATAGACAGATGCGTCTCATTTGTAAAACTGCTGAAGCGGAAGGCAAATATTGAGCCTTCATTCATGTTGAAGTTCTTTGCAACTTTAGGCCAGTGCATGTGGATGATTGACTGCCCGTCCTTCGTTCTCTTCAGGACCACTTCAATATTGAACCATGGGTGTTGTATGAAAACCTTCCTCACCTCCTGACCATATAGGTGGTTTGAGAGGTAATCATCAGTGAACTGCTTTGGAAAGGCCTGAAAACAAGGATGTGCATATATATCTTCTCTATATTGGAAATGGGCAAAGGAATAAAGAAAGGCAAGGTATAATAGTTAGTACCATCTTGTAGTGAACTGATGTCTTCTTCATTGTGCAGACAAAGATCTTGTTGTTTTTTGTCGCTAATTTCTTTATCCTAACAATCTTTCTGAGTTTCTTGACTTGATTGATATTCATGGACAACTCATTTCCCCATATGCAAAAGGGTCGAACATTGGGTCAAAACCTATGACAGCAGGACCTACATGTGCAAGACCAAATTGTTAAAAACCTAAATATTAGAATGGTTCCTGCAGTTGCACAATAATGTGCTATTAGACAACGGACCATGCAGGTGCTATCCTCGATTGTAAACCTCAGTGCTTCCCATTGTTTCCCTGCAACACATATAAGGTAGTTAGTCATCATGTTAAGTAAGGGTTCCCATGCTATCAGTAAAATATGTTGATAAAAAATAAGCACATTGCAGACTCATCAGATTAATTCAAGCCACATGGAAAACCCATTTATCCAAACCAAGCATGATTAAGAACTAGGAAATATAGCACTTGTATATGTTTCTCATGTATTAAGTGTTGCGAAATTCGATTTATTCCTCACATGCACAACAATACAAAATTCTACCAACGACAATTGGACATTGCATTGCAGAATTGAACCAAGTAGTTAACTAAACACCACAACAAACACTACAAAAAAAGGACACATCCGTGACATTTTGGGCCGAACGAATTTTTTTTCTGTCATACATATGACACTTCTATGACGATAATTGTGACAAAACCCGGTATCATCATAGATGTGGTGGGCTCCTACTGCTATGACAAAAAATCATGACAGAAACTGGGCTTTTCGTCCTGGACGGGCCGAAGACGCAGCTGCATGACATTCTTTGGGCCGTCCATGACGGAAAAAACCATGGTAGAAGCGAGGGCGAGGAAAATTTCGGGGAGTTCCCGGTTGCGGTGGGAGGTCAGGGGCCGAGCGATGCGCGTTTCTCTCGTACACGTACGCGCGTGTGTGCGAGCGTTGGCTCTAACTGAACCCGAGCGAGGCATTGGGCTATAACTGAACCCAAGCGATTGCACTGCAGGCTATGCTTTACTGAACCCGAGCGATCGATCGATGGCTGTTAACTGAACCCGATCGAGCGATTCCTTTGCTACTGCTGCTAACTGAAGCCGATCGATGGGATGAACAGTGAGCGTTGTGGGGGAGGGGGGGGGTTGGATAAACAGTGAGCGGTGGCGTTGCCTCTGGATGAACAGTAGACGGTGGAGGGGTGCCCGTGGAGGGGTGGATGAACAGGACCCCATGGTGTGGAGGGCTCGATGAACAGTAGACGGTGGAGGGGTGGTTGAATAGGACCCCATGGTGTGGAGGGCTGGATGAACAGTAGACGGTGGAGGGTTGCCCGTGGAGGGGTGGTTGAACAGGACCCTGTGGTGTGGAGGGCTGGATGAACAGTAGACGGTGGAGGGGTCGTTGAATAGTAGCCGGTGGAGTAGCGCGCGGTGGAGGCTGGATGAACAGGAGCCCGTGGAGGCTGGAGGAGGTCGACGGTGGAGATGAACAGTATCGCGTGGAGTCCCCTTTTGCGGTACGCCACACCCCTCCCGATGAATAGGACCCCCGTTTCGACCGTAGCGCTCCAACACAAGTCCGTTTCCTCCGTTTTGTGGTATGCCACACCCCTCCCGGTCAACAGGACCCCCGTTTCGACCGTAGGAGGTCCGTTTACTCCGTTTTGCGGTACGCCAGACCCCTCCCGATGAACAGGATCCCGTTTCGAACGTGGCCGGTCGAACACAAGGCCGTTTCCTCCGTTTTGCGGTACGCCAGGCCTCGTTTCCATCGCCTGTTCTGTCCAAGCCCTCCTGATGAACACGACGCATTCTGTTGCCTCCCCATGAACACGACGCATTCCGTTGCCTCCCCATGAACACAACGACGACGCTGTTTCTCCATTTCGACCCAGCCATGTACACGAGCCCTGGCCGTACGTATGCGTGAGTAGGCGTTCGAGACCCCCCCGTATGTACACATACATGGCCGTATTTTCTTTCTTGCACCCTGGCCGTTGTACGTATGTGTACATGCTACGTGTGCGCCTCTACTACGACATGTGCGCGCCTCTACTACGACACGTGCGCGCCTCTACTACGACACGTGCGCGCCTCTACATCGACCAGTATGTACGTACACGTTCGTGACCAGAATGACAACGCTATGTACACTTCGACCAGGTGGGTCCCGACTGTCAGGCACTTCCTTGCCTGCGAAGATGTAGCTGGTCGGTCCCAGGAGTCAGGGGGCTAATCGTTTTGTTTTTTTTGCCCGGACACACTTCCTTGCATGCGAAGATGTAGCTGGTGGGTCCCAGCAGTCAGGGGGAAACGTTTTTTTCACGAAATACGGTGGCCCGTCCGGTGGGTCCCGCTGTCAGGTGGAGGAATAATTATTTTGCACGTAATAAGGAGGCACTTCCTTGCTGCGGCTGTGGACCCAGCTGTCAGCCTCTCCACGTACAGTCCACATCCGATGGAAGCCGTTCCTTGACCATGTTGACCACGCCGCGCTAAGAGCACCAGGGCGGTGGACGACGGTGAGGCCTAGGAAGGGGACGACGCGGAGCCAGGGAAGATGCGGCAGTGGATGCCCACGAGTAGAGGAGTACGAGGGTTCACTGGTTTGCTGCGGTGTGAGGCTGCCGTCGCCATAGAATAACAGGGGGTGTGGGTGAGTAGAGGGATGGCCTGGCCAGCGGTCAGAGTAGTAAGGGGCGGTGAGGCCTCCGCCGCATCGCAACCGACCACGGGAGGCAGGAGCACGAGGCACGACCGATGCTGGTTTGGGCGGCTGGAGCAAGAAGACCAGAGGTTGAAGAAGCACTACGGCCATTGGATGGACATCGTACGGTCACTGGAGCTAGAACCGTGCATATTGATTAAGTTGACAAAGCCCTCCATCCCCCTCAACTTACTAGGCCCACAAGTCAGCCTCCCACCAAGGTGGGTCCCAGCTAGCAGGGGGTATTCATTTTTTGAGCGTAATAAGGAGGCACTTTCTTGCGTGCGAAGATATAGCTGGTGGGTCTGAGCTGTCAGCGGTGGTAACATTTTTTTTGCAAAATACAGAGGCCCTTTTGGTGGGTCCCTGATGTCAGGTGAAGGAATCATTATTTTGCGCGTAATAAGGAGGCATTTCCTTGTGTGCGGCCATGGACCCAGCTGTCGGCCTCTCCACGTACAGTCCACTTCAGATGCATGTCGGTCGTTGACCACGTTGACCAGGCCGCGCCAAGAGCACCAGGGCGGTGGACGACGGCGAGGCCTAGGAAGGGAACAACACGGAGGCAGGGAAGACTCGGCAGTTGTTTCCCACGCGGAGGGGAGTATGACTGTACGAGGGTTTACTGGTTCGTCTGCCGTCGTCGGAGAATAACAGCAGGTGTGGGTGAGTTGAGGGATGGCTAGGCCAGCGATGGGAGTACGGTGGGGCGGTGAGGCTGCGCGGCAGCACAGCCGGCCGCGGGGAGGAGGGAGCAGGCAGTCCCGCCGGTGCTTATTTGAGCGGCTGGAGCAGGAAGAGCAGAGATTGAAGAAGCACGACGACCGTTCGATGGACATCCAACAGTCACTGCTTGTGCGTCAACCTTTTTTTTATGAAAACCTCAAATATGTGGAAAACAGCATACAACCCATCTGCCATTATTTCTAATAATTTACAGCGCATTTGCTAATTCTTAAGGTTTTTTTTGGAGCCCATATTCTTTTTGTTAGCATTACAACCCATATTGTGGCCACGGTTAAAAAATTAACGAAATTTTGCATATTTTGGTGCGGTCCGAACTGTTTTTAATCCCGAAATTTCGACTCACATTCAAACTGATTTTAAAAATAAATGTATATCAATATAAAATCCAACAAATTCTCCACGGATAAAAATTAATGTAATTTAAAATCTTGAAATAAAAAAAGATATTTTAAATTAATTGCCGATTTGATGTGTTTTAAAAATGTACAGCCCATTTCTCATTACTGATGGGCCATTTTCTCGACCAGCCGAATGAAGCTCTCCTCGTATTTAAAGATTTGCAGCCGAACAGGCCTGACAAAGCGACTTACTTGGCAAATCACAAAAAAACTGGGCTTTGGCCATGGACCCAGCTGTCAGCCTCTCCACGTACAGTACTCTTCCGATGGAAGTCGGTCGTTGACCACATTGACCACGCCGCGCCGAGAGCACCAAGGCGGTGGACGACGGCGAGGCCTAGGAAGGGGACGACGCGGAGCCGGGGAAGACACGACAGTGGGTGCCCACGCGGAGAGGAGTATGAGGGTTCATTGGTTCGGCTGCGGCGTGAGGCTGCCGTCGCCGCAGAATAACAGGGGGTGTGGGTGAGTAGAGGGATAGCATGGGCCAGCGGTGGGAGTAGTAGGGGGCGGTGAGGCCTCCGCGGCATCACAGCCGGCCACGAGAGGCAGGAGCACGCGGCATGACCGGCGCAACTTTGGGAAACTGGAGCAAGAAGACCAGAGGTTGAAGAAGCACTACGGCCGTTGGATGGACATCGTACGGTCACTGGAGCTAGAATCGTTCATATTGACTAAGTTGACAAAGCCCTCCATCCTCGTCAACTTAGTAGGCCCACAAGTCAGCCTCCCACCAGGTTGGGTCCCAGCTAGCAGGGGGAGTATTCATTTTTCTGTGCGTAATAAGGAGGCACTTCCGGTGGGTCCAAGCTGACAGCGGGGGGGAACGTTTTTTTCACGAAATATGGTGGTCCGTCCGGTGGGTCCCAGCAGTCAGGGGCAAACGTTTTTTTTGCGAAATACGGTGGCCCGTCCGGTGGGTCCCAGCAGTTAGGGGGGAAACGTTTTTTTCCACGAAATAGTGGTGGCCCGTCCAGTGGGTCCCTGCTGTCAGGTGGAGGAATAATTATTTTGCACGTAATAAGGAGGCACTTCCTTGCGGCTGCCGTGGACCCAGCTGTCAGCCTCTCCACGTACAGTACTCTTCCGATGGAAGTCGGTCGTTGACCACATTGACCACGCCGCGCCGAGAGCACCACGGTGGTGGACGACGGCGAGGCCTAGGAAGGGGACGACGCGGAGCCGGGGAAGACGCGGCAGTGGATGCCCACGCAGAGAGGAGTACGAGGGTTCACTGGTTCGGCTGCGGTGTGAGGCTGCCGTCACCGCAGAATAACAGGGGGAGTGGGTGAGTGGAGGGATGGCCTGGCCAGCGGTGGGAGTAGTATGGGGACGGTGAGGCCTCCGCGGCAGCACAACCAGCCACGGGAGTCAGGAGCATGTGGCACGACTGGCGCTGCTTTGGGCGGATGGGGCAAGAAGACCAGAGGTTGAAGAAGCACTACGGCCGTTGGATGGACATCGTTGACCACGCCGCGCCGAGAGCACCAGGGCGGTGGACGACGGCGAGGCCTACGAAGGGAATGACACGGAGCCGGGGAAAACATGGCAGTGGCTGCCCACACGGTGGAGGGTACGAGGGTTGACTGGTTCAGCTGCCGTCGCCAGAAAATGACAAGAGGTGTGGGTGAGTAGAGGGATAGACAGGCCAGGGATGCGAGTATGATGGGGCCGTGAGGCCTTCCCGGCAGCACTGCCGGTCATGGGAGGCGGGAGCAGGTGGTTCCGACGGCGCTGGTTTGGGCGGCTGGGGCAGGAAGATTAGAGACTGGAGAAGCACAATTGCTGTTAGATTGACATCTAATGATCTGATGCTGGTAGAGTCGATTGTTGACTAAGTTTCTTTTTTGAGAAAGCTTGTGTACGCATGAACTTAGTAGGCCCACAAGTCAGCCTCCAAATCTGTGGCAGACAACATAAAGCCCATTTGCTATTTTTTATAATTTGCAGCCCATTTGGTAATTCTTAAGTAATTTATTACAGCCCATTTTCTGCCCAGGACCACGGTCAAAAATTCCAACCTTATTTTGCATATTTCGGTGGAGTCCGGACTGTTGTAATCCCGAAATGATAAACATTTTTAAGAACTTATTAATTTGCCAAAAAAATCATTTTGTTTTTGTAAGCAAATAAGACGTGGGACCAGCGCTGGGTGGGAAAAAACAACAAAAATAAGGATGTAAATATGAAAAGGGAATTTTATGTGTTTTCAATATAATGATACGTGTACATGAACTAGTAAAACTATAGGTAGAGATTAGAAAACGGATGTAGGACATGTGTTTCAAGAGGAAAATAGAACTGGGCTGTGTGTTTGATTTAGTAAAAAAAACTGCCTGCGGATGTTGTAAGACAAAATATAACTAACGCCGGCGGGCTAGAGGCCAGTAGATACCTGTTGGATCTTTGTGCCCCGTTGTCGTCATGGGCTGGGCCTGTTAAAAACAAAACAACCCTGGGCAATCTACAACCTAGTTGAAACTTGCTCGACCTAAAAAAACAATATCATGCTCAATAAACGAGAGAATTCTGCAAGTACAGACTGATAACTGGGATGCAGCACGGATATTGTTTTTTTATCGTGATAATAAGTGCATGCACTTGTTTCAAAAAAATTGGAGAACTGGGAATTCGAACGGCGGGTGCTTATGCTACCCATCAAATAAAAATCAGGTGCCTGAAAATTCGTTTTGAAACAAATGATTCAGCTTTATATCCACGTCGACCCTCAGCATGATGGTTGGAAGCAAATGCAAGTTCATACCAAAAGATCGTTAACAACAATACCAACTTGCGGACGACAAGGTAGTACAACTACCAATACCAAACTAACTTATAATCTTTTTACTCCTGGCCCTAGTGTTCGTCTGGTAGAAAATCTTGCAGAGGACCAGCTCCCGCTCCTTATCTTGCTCCAGGTACCCGAGGTGGTACTGGTGCATCACCCAGTTGGTCATCTGCTGGTCGAAGTTCTTGTTGGTGTGCAGCACCAGAACCTTTTTTGCTGCCCGTCTGCCGGCCGTTGACCATCACCGGCAAGCTATTACCGGTCTTGTGCCACATCGCGTGCATGCCGCACTCCGACTGTATCTTGCAACGCGTCCACGCGCCCCTTTTGAACGCCCTGGAATTGCGCTGGAAGAAATACTTCCTTAGGCCACTCAGTGTGATACCTGCAGTATTGTGGAATACAGGTTTTAGTGTACCTAGTTGGCATTTTCATAACATCTTTGGCATGTTGCAGTCACTTGTTTCACTTTTTATTAACTGTCAAATTGTAATTGCTTCACCAAGTCTGTGTCTAAAAAGAAAAATAGAGCTATAAACAAAGGAATATGTTTGTCCAAGTAGACGGCCGATTGGTGTCTTACCTGGAAGTTTCTCAGGTTGGGTGTAACATATGACGTGCTCGCTGTCGGTGGTTGGTATGAACAAATCGATGAGAGACTGAAATCTCGCGCTATCAGCACTCACTTTGGCCTCAAGGTGCTCGATCAGCTCCTGATCCGTGGGATCGAACTTGACGCCAGCCGGCAGCACAGGCTAATCCTTCTTCGACTTGCATCGGTAACTCCAGTTATATGGTACTCAATGTATGATCAATCGACTATTTTAAGTGAATGATGAAAGATTACGACAGATAAGTGGTACTCCAAATCTGAAGTCCAGAATACCCGAACACGCCGCCGGGATTCTTGTGTCACCTCATGCGCAGCGTGTTGTCACGTCAATTCAATGTGTGGACATGATGAATAATTTGACTGACGTATACTAGTACTGCTACTGTACTACTTACTAGTCGTATTTAGTGTCATGATTTATACATAGGTTTAACTAACAAGTACGCACTTGAAGCCTAACTGATATATATGGCTTCTGCACAGCATCTCCATCATCATTATCAGTACATCCTACGCAGGTGAGTTAGGATGCACTTGATCCCAGGAAGGTATCTATCCTTCAAACCAAAGGAGTGCTTCAAACTAACAACAATACATAATATCCAACAAAAGAGGGTCGTGCTACAGCAGCAGAATACATGGCTCAGTCTAGATATCATCACGAATCAAGTTGTGCATATTTGCTGTTGGCATGAACCACATCGCCGCATGTTGGGTTTGCAAAAGCCATCCATCGCATGGAAGCTTGATGCCTTTCACACACTGAAGATTATCTGGCAAAAAGCTGTGTCGACGAATCTTTGGATATGGTGATTCATGAAACCCATGGTATGATGTGTAAACACAGGCCCCCTCGCGAATGGAAGTTGCATAGCACAGTAATCATCGCCGATGATATGATCGATGATTGGTTGGATGATCGGATAATTGAGCCCGAGGAACAAGGAGTGGTTGCCGAGGCTGTAAACCCGCCTCCAGTTGAATACGCCTAGACCAACGGAGCTGGGATCTTTCTCGAACATGAAGCAGCCATAGCCATCAATGTCATGAACGCCCCACGCATTGTACTGCATGTGGTTTGATGTAATTGTTTGGTCAATTTGGTATGTGCGAATGAGCATCAAATGACCGCCGTCAGCTGAACGAGCGATAAACCACCACCCATCGGCTGGTATGATTCCAGGTCCTGGAATCATGAAGGCCAGCGCATTTGCGTCTGCTGCAACAATTCAAATTGGAGACCAAAAGGACAAAAATAAACAATCATGTTCAGAGTATGTGTGGAATTAAGATTATTATAACAGTGACACATATCATAGACAGAGAATTGCAATGCCGTGGTCATAATCATACCCCAAGTTAAAAAAAAATAAGCCAATGGATTTCATATTCTAGCAATATGTCATGGTTCAAACATCATATAACAATGAGAGGAAAACAGCTATGACATCGCCTACTCATATTCTATCATAGCACTTACTACTACTGTTCTCATATCAACTCTAAGCAATAACATGCGTTGTAAGTGCTAGTGATCGACTAGGGGGGGGGGGTAAATAGGCGATTTTCATGGAAGTCTTCAAAACATGGAAGTTTCGAAGACAAACGATAGAAATAAACCTATTACCATGCAGTGGAAGGTAGACTACACTAAGCAAGCCATAGTCAAGTATTCAATGAAGTGAAAGCACAATGACTAATAGCAACTAGGCAGTATAGATCAGATAGGAAGATAGTGTGAAGCCAATCAGAACAAGCAGTCACTCAGTGAAGACAAAAGATAATGCAATCATACAATGACTTCATCAGGATCAACAGTAAGTAAAGGGATGGGAAGGATGAAACCAGTGACTTGTTGAAGACAATGATTTGTTGGAACAGTTCCAGTTGCTGTGGCAATTGTACGTCTGGTTAGGGAGGCTGAGATTTAACTCAGAAGACCGTGTCTTCACCTTACTCCCCTTGAGCTAAGGACACCTAGTCCTCGCCCAATCACTCTGGTAAGTCTTCAAGGTAGACTTCCAAACCTTCACAGACTTCGTTCACCGGCGATCCACAATGACTATTGGATGCTCAGAACGCGACGCCTAACCGGCTGGAGGATTCACAGTCCTCAAGTGTAATAAGTCTTCAGATCACACAGACAGGAAGACTTTAGTGATGCCTAACACTCTTTGGCTCTGGGTGTTTAGGGCTTTGTCCTCACAAGGAATTCTCTCTCAAAGGATTCGAGGTGGGTTGCTCTCAAACGACAAAAGCCGTACAGTAACTCTGAGCAGCCAACCGTTTATGGTTGTAGGCGGTGGGCTATTTATAGCCACTAGGCAACCCGACCTGATTTGTCCGAAATGACCCTGGGTCACTAAGGAACTGACACGTGTTCCAATGGTCAGATTTCAAACACACACGACAACTTTACTTGAGCTTCAAGCAAAGCTGACTCACCCAGCTCTGGATAAGATTTGCTCTCATTGTCTTTGCTCGAAGACATAGGATTTTGGTTAAGCATCACTTCTGTCATTCTGACTGGTTCACTTGGACCCCACTTAATAGTACGGTGGTTCCTATGACTCAACAAAGAAGAAAAAGAACGACGAAACAACTAAGTCTTCGCGCTCCATAGTCTTCACATGTTGTCTTCTCTTGTCATAGTCTTCAATGTGAATGTCTTCACATCCCACCTTTGACTTCAATGTCTTCATACTTTTTTAGGGGTAATCTCCGGTAGGAAAACCGAATCAATGAGGGACTTCTACCTGTGTTATCCTACAATTCCCACAAACACATTAGTCCCTCAACCAGGTTTGTCGTCAATACTCCAAAACCAACTAGGGGTGGCACTAGATGCACTTACAATCTCCCCCTTTTTGGTGATTGATGACAAACTGGTTGAAGTTTTCAACGGGGAATAAAATATGTGAAATTGTAAAGGATAGGGTATTGTCTTCATAAGTTGCAAAGGCTCCCCCTGAAGATGTGCATATAAGTAATTCGATCTTAGAATGCAAATGCACATGGCAAATTGTACTTGTGGAGATCCTCTTCAACCTATGATGACAATTCATCATGCATGATATGATGTAAAGAACATAATGACATGCATAATGAAAAATGGGCGTCTGCAAAATGATCTAAGTGCGGAATTTATCATCGCACATGCGGAATTTATCATCGCATCACAGAATAGAAAATAAGTAGCAGACGACCATCGAGTTTAAGTGTTACAACTCAAAGAACCAAATGAATCGAAAACGAGAGTTGTAAGAACTTGGAAAAAGTAGCAAAAAGTAAAGCAACCAAGCATATGGACCCGCTTGAAGACTATCAACTCATATGCTTCTCCACCTTTTTTCAGTAAGGACCAAAAAGGTTTGAAGATATAGAGGGCCTACTCGTTCCCATGAGGTGCAGGTGAGGCAGCAGGGTCATCGTTGAGGTCCGGTGGTGCAGAAGAACTTGGTGCAGTGTCGACACGCGCTGAATTTGGAGGAAGTGAAGTTGCATCATCTTGGTCATCGATGACTCTGGCATTCACTGTCGCAGCTGAGGACGAGTAGTCAGAGTCTTCAAGGGAGGGAGTCTGACGCAAGTGAGCATTTCTGGGAGGAGTTGAGTCAAACTTGAACCGCTCGGTGAAGCCATCGTGTTGCAGATCAGCTTCAGCACTAAGTATGGTCAAACTCTTCCATGACCTCCGACAGGTTTCATGAGTGACAAAGGCATTCTTGGTGGCAAGATTGCGAATGTGGTTGACATCCACCAAGAGGCTTTGCATCTGACGCTTAAGCTAGTCGTGATGTTTGTCCTGTTTCTGATGCAGCGCGACGAGAAGCTCTCGGTCATTTAGGACACGAGACCGTCTTCGAGGCCTTTGCGCAATGGTGCTACCAGTGGCGTCAGTCTGAGCATGAGGGGAACGTGTGTTACCAGCAAGAGGGTAAACACGAGAAACTGCTAGAACTCCTTCAATAGGCTGGGTGAAGCATTGGTGATCAACATTGTGAATATAAATGGGATCCTTAGCCGGCTCTGGGTAAATAGCTTCAACTGACAGATTAACCTCTGGCAAGAATATGAGATGATTATGCGCAGACGGCTGATAGTTGAAGGCGGAGTGACACTTGATAAGACGCATGACCCATGGAGCATAGAATTTCAACCCAAAAATGTCGGAGCCAGATGCAGCCAACTGCCTGATGAAGAAGTCTTGAGCATTGAAGCTGATGCCATTGAAGATATAGAAAACCAAAGGCTTCATTGCTCCTTCAAGCTTTCCTGCAGATGAATGTCCTTTGACAGGCCATAGAGTCTTCTTGATGATATGGTAAATGGTGCGAGGCAGGTACTCTAGGTCTTCAACAAAGAACTCAGATGGGTGTTCAGCGTCGTGAGGCAGAGGCTTCATCATGCTCAACATTTGACTCATGTTGGGTTCTGGCTTCTGAAAGATGCTTTCCAAGGCATTTTGGTGTTGTTGACAACCTGGTTCATAGTATTCACCAGGAGTGGGCAGGCCTGTGAGCTCAATGATATCAAGAGCTTTAGCTTCATGATGGACATTACCTGTCATCCACTCAAGGACCCAAGTCTTTGGATCCCTGTTGTAGCCTCGAATGTGGAGAGTTGCATAGAACTATAGCAGAAGCTCTTCATTCCAGTGCTCCTTATCTGTGACAAACTGCAAAAGACCAGCATCTCTGAAGCAATCCAACGCTTCTTCAAAACAAGGCAGGCCATCTATAGCTTCAGAGTCGAGGCGCATATGTGGAAATATGCGCTCTTGATTGTATAGGACGCATGAATAGTAGCTGCGCTGCTGATAGCTCCAGAACCGATCTGATGAAATGCGAGGTCTGGTATAAGGGTTCTTGGAGCTGTTGAAGAAGGTGTTATGTGCCACGAAGCCATTAACATTGAAAGACCCCAGGTGAAGTGGCAGTGCCTGGGAATCGTGGAAGTCTTGGCTTGGGCTTTTGGACTTGAGGTCTGTGCTCGACATGATACTCAAAGGACCTGCAGCAGGTGGAGGAACCAGAACGGGCCAGTGGACCATAACAGGCTGACCACGATCAAATGCCAGCTCAATTGTATGAGGTCTTGGAGGGGGAACAGGAGCATTGGCATTGTCTTCATGGGCTTCAGGGGCCACATTGGGTTTAGTTGCTTGTACGTCAGGTGCTTCAGTATTGACTTCGGGTGCAGCAGTGGCTTCAGATGCTTGGACTTCTGGCACCGCAGTAGCTTCAGGCACCGTATTAGCTTCAGCCATGACGACGTCATTGGCTTCAGCAGTGATGTTGGTGGCCGCCTCAGGGTTGTTAACCTCCACTTCAGGAGCTGGAGGGTCGGACACGTTCTCCTCGAGAACAACATCTTGGTGGGACGGGGGTGTAGCAACTCTTTCAACTCTTGTTGCTTCTTCTTCATCGGCTGATGCAGCCGGAATATCTTCAGCCATTTTGGCTTCGGACTCAGACACGTGCATAGTGGGAGTGACTTGGGGCGTTGGTCCTTTGCGAAGCCTGCGTAATGCTGGCGACGCTTGTGGAGATGGAGTGCGCTGGGCCTCAAAGTCATCGTCCTCTTGCACTGGTGGGGTGCTTGCGGTTGGGGAGAGCTTGGAGTGTCTTGTTGTTGTGGGTGATCAGCCCACGATGCATCCTGAGCAGTTGGCGTCAAAGGACGACCAATGCTGATGAGTTCGCTGTGCGTGAGCACAGGCGATGATACCAATTGGTGCTCGATCTGAGGAAGGACTTCATCATCTTCAACATTGTCGTGAGGACCAATGTCATCAGCTGCGGTGGGGTCAACAGCTGGATTGTCTTCAGCGTCAGGAGCCTCTGGAGAAGCAGGCTCATGAATTACCACTTGGCGTTCTTGATTTTCAGACGCAGGACGAGCCACTGAGAGTGGCTCGACCTCAAGGGGCTCTGTGGGAGCAGCCCAATCTCTCTTCTTGGTTTTGCATTTCTTGGTTGGAGGAGCATCATCAGTAGTGCCCTTGGTTTTGCATTTTCTGGCTTCAGCAGCCCTTGTTTTCTTCAGTTCAGAAGCCACTGTGGGGAGCTTAGGCTTCGAGCCTGTCATACTAGCTGGGAAGACAATTGGATGTACTTCCTGCCTTGGTGCTTCAGTTTCTGCCACAGCTGGCTTCTTCTTCTTCTTGGCCGCCATTCGGGGGTCGATCCCTGGTCACCCCAAGGCCTTGCACTTTTTAGCCTCATTGTATCCTTGGACACATTTAGCGGCAAGATCCTTCATGCGCTCACGAGAACCCTTGGCTTCTTCGCGTTTGGTTCGGAAAGCTTCCTTAAGCTCATGCATCATGGTCTGGAAGTTCTGAATGTCTTCAACGTTGAGCTTGGCCATGTGCTTCTTGAACTGAGCCTTTTCATAATCGATCTTATGCTTCAGTTCAACAATCTTCTGAGCTAGAGCCAGCTCAGCAGAAATGGCTCCGTGGAAGGCGACGCTTAGGCCAATCGGAAGCTGAAGATCATCAAAGCTGACATTTGGGCTGTCAAACCACTCATCAATGAATGTGTTGATGATTTCAACATCAAAGAGAGGAAGGTCATTGAAGATTTCTGCCTCTTGCTTGCTCTTGATCAGCTGCTCAAGAGCATCATCTCCAAGATCGTCGTCGCTGGACAGATCAATGGCGTCATTGCATAGAATAGCAGCAGCGGTCAGTTCTTGGCTAGTGGGTTGCAAGGGCATCTTCACTCTGGAGGGCTTGGAGATGCGTGACAAATCTTCAGACTGCACACTGTGTTCAGGAGGTGCAGTGGCCAGAGGCTTCGCTCGTGAGGCCTTTGGTGCTGGGGAAGGCTTCGAAGCTTGAGGTTTCTTCAGCTTCTTTGGCTTCGGTGGTGCAGGCGCTTCATCAGTATCAGTGTCATCTACAGGCTCATCAACGGCTGTCCCTTGAACCATGATATGAGTGATGAGACCTTCTAGGTTGTAGAAGGGCCCAACAAGATTGGGTTCAGCTTCACGTGTGCCATCGACACGAGGAGCAGAGGGCCTGGATTGAAGTCTAGTCCCCGTGACTTCTTGTTTTCTTTGGCCGAATTCTTGGCAAATTGGAAGTTGCGCTTGAACAGATTATCGTCACGACACCACAATAATGAAGATGGGTCTGCATCTGCAGGCTGTGGTCCACGAACCATGCAACGATAGAAGCCTTGTTCAATGGCTTCAGCTCTGGACCTAGGTTGAAGATTTCTGTATAGAATGTCTCCCCATGGTCGTTTGATGGCATTCTTCTCAGCATACTCCTGGGTCACGAACCTGTACTTTAACCACTTTCTGCCCAATATCTTCGAATCCATTGGATTCGGTTTTTTCACTGATTGTAGTCCTCCTCTGGATCTGTCTTGTACAGCTCATAGAGGTCAGGAGGCAAATCTCTTGAGGTGTTACCACGATGCTGTCTGCCACCCTTCCTTGCATATTTCTCTGGTGCCATGAAGTTTAAACTGAAAGGCTTCAAAGCTGTCAAAGTCTTCCGTCTACTGGTTAGACAAGAACTGGCTTCAGGAGAATTTATATGATGCTATAAGAATTCTGCAAATGAATGCAGACTATGAGAACCAAGGGATTCTCCCACGGACATGTACCTGTGACAACATTAAGGTGCGAGGGAAGGGGAAGAGGTCATATGCATTCTCAGAAGATTTTGAAGATAAATCAGTTTAGAAGACATTGACCTCATAGTGCGAAGACATTCACTCATAGATAGAGAGTTGGTTCCAGATTTGTACGAATCCATGAATAAGTACAAGTGAGGAATCTAACTACTTTGTGAAGCATAAGTGAACATACTAGGCATATTATGAGATGCAGTATGAAATAGATTCAACTTGTGTGAATAGAAACTGCTTGTGGTAGAAAATGATGAATCTATAGGATCAAAGGGGCCGTAAAAAGAAGGTTTTATTTACCACACGAAGAACTGCTAGACGGAGTGGAAGAGGAGGCCGAGCAGTTTGAATCTTCCATGCCCTAACTTGGCGACGGAGGACATCTACAGCGACGACGGAGAAGACGATGTCCGCGGCCGGCGTGAAGACGGCGTCGATGAGGTTGCGGCAGCGAAGCGCTTCGTCGCCGGCGTCGTCGAGGGCTAGCGGTGGCGCTAGGGTTTGTGCGAGAGTGGAAGAAAGGATAATGACTATGGTGAGGCGTGTATATATAGGGATAGGGACGACACAGTGTTATTACACAGGTGCCCCTGTCGATTCACATCTGAAAGACACATGGCTATCATGCAACCCATCGGAGGTTGTTCCACGTTCCCACACACACCTGGATTGTCGGGTGGTCGTTCCCACTTCTTCGGGTTTCAGGTGAAAGGATTTAGCATTGAAAACGGATTAATGTTTGTCTCTGTGTCTTCTGCTGACAAGGATGCAGAGAAGACATTTTGACAGTGTCAATAGAATGCATATGATTTGGATAGATATACTTAGGAAAGAAGCATAGAGGGGTTAGGGTCTGATCACATTCACTTATTTCAAAAGATTCAGTAAGAAGCCATAGCTATAAGTGAATGCTGTAGAGGACGGAAACCAAATCAGTATGTTGAAGATAATCATGAGGACATTTTAACATTGAAGACAAACAAAATGAGAAGACTTTGCAAATGTAACGCCATTGAGAAAAACACTTCAAAGGGAAATTTTTTGGTGGTGGCATTACCCACCGTATAGGAAATATTAGACCCAGACACGGCGCACAATTATCGTGGCGCTCCGAAGTCAAATTCCACGTTAATATATTCACACTCAGAATGTAAGTCTTCATTGATTGAAGATATACTTTTCTTCATGTGTTGCACATCTAAGTCATCAACATGCTTAAGTGTTAGGATGTGTGCCTGATCATAGGACATTTGAGGATTCCAAGATATTTAGCTCACACCGTAACTTGCAAAACCTCTTCTCATCCAAGGGATTGGTGAAGATATCTGCCAATTGCTCTTCAGTGTTGACGTGTATGATATCAATATCTTCCTTCATAACATGATCTCTGAGAAAGTGATGATGAATTTCAATGTGCTTTGTCTTCGAGTGCTGAACTGGGTTGTTGGCAATCTTGATGGCACTTTCGTTGCCGCAGTAGAGTGGCACTTGCTTCAGATGAATGCCATAGTCTTTGAGTGTTTGCTTCATCCAGAGAAGCTGAGCGCAGCAAGATCCAGCAGCAATGTATTCAGATTCAGCAGTGGAGACAGATACTAAGTTCTGCTTCTTTGAAGACCAACATACAAGTGATCGTCCCAGAAAATGACATGTGCCTGATGTATACTTGCGATCCACCTTGTCACCAGCATAATCAGCATCCGAGAATCCAACTAGATCAAATTCTGAGCCCTTTGGATACCATAATCCTAGTGTTGGGTTGTGAGCCAAATATCTGACAATTCGCTTCACAGCTAAGTGATGCGATTCCTTTGGTGCCGCTTGGAACCGGGCACACATGCAAACACTAAGCATGATATCTGGCCTAGATGCACATAAATAAAGCAAGGAACCAATCATGGAGCGGTATACCTTCTGATCAAACTCTTTACCATTGTCGTCGGGACCTAGATGGTGTTTGGCTGGCATTGGCGTCGTGTAGCCTTTGCAGTCTTGCATTCCAAATTTCTTCAGGCAATCTTTGAGGTATTTCTCTTGAGATATGAAGATGCCGTTGCGTTGCTGTCTTATTTGAAGACCAAGGAAGAACTTCAACTCTCCCATCATAGACATCTGATATTGCTCTTGCATCATGTATCCAAACTCATCACTGTATTTCTGATTCATGCAGCCGAAGATAATGTCATCCACATATATTTGGCACACAAACAGTTCACCATCATAGGTCTTCGTGAAGAGTGTGGGATCTAGGGAACCAAGTTTGAAGCCTTTGCTCTTCAGGAAGTCTTTGAGTGTCTCATACCAAGCACAAGGGGCTTGTTTGAGACCATACAGTGCCTTGTTGAGCTTATACACCATGTCAGGATGTTTTGGATCTTCAAAGCCAGGCGGTTGTGCAACATACACTTCTTCTTCAATCTTGCCATTGAGAAAAGCACTCTTCACATCCATTTGATACAGAAGAATGTTATGATGACTTGCATAGGCCAGCAGTATGCGTATGGCTTCAAGCCTAGCCACAGGAGCAAATGTTTCATCGAAGTCAATCCCTTCAACTTGAGTGTATCCTTGAGCAACGAGACGAGCTTTGTTTTTGACAACTTGACCATGCTCATCTTGCTTGTTGCGATATATCCATTTAGTGCCTATTATATTGTGCTTACGAGGATCAGGACGCTTAACCAGTTCCCAAACATTATTCAGCTCAAACTGCTAGAGCTCTTCTTGCATGGCTTGAATCCATTCAGGTTCCATGAAGGCTTCATCAACTTTCTTGGGTTCAGATATTGAGACGAATGCGAAGTGCCCACAGAAGTTAGCTAGCTGTGTTGCCCTTGAACGAGTGAGTGGACCTGGTGCATTGATGCTATCAATTATCCTTTCAATCTGTACTTCATTTGCAACACGAGGATGGACATGACGAAGATTTTGCTCTTGCTGATCATTGTCATCGTTAGAAGGATTGTCTTCAGGCTGAGCACTGTCTTCAGGTTGATTAGGTGCAGAGATGATAAGTTCCTCTTCAGGCTGAGCTTCAGATGGTATGATTTCTCTAGTTCCCATAAGTTTGATTGATTCACTGGATGGAACTTCATCTAGCACATTTGGCAGGTTCTCTCTTTGCGAGCCGTTAGTCTCATCGAGCCGCACATCCACAGTTTCAACCACTTTATAGTGAAAGAGGTTGAAGACTCTATAGGAGTGCGAATCCTTTCCATATCCAAGAATAAAACCTTCATGTGCTTTCAGTGCAAATTTTGAAGTGTGATGTGGATCCTTGATCCAGAACCTGGCGCCAAATACTCTGAAGTAACTGACATTTGGCTTCTGGCCAGTAAGGAGCTCATAGGATGTCTTGTTCAAAATCTTGTGAAGATAAACACGGTTGATGATATGGCATGCAGTATCAATGGCTTCAGGCCAGAACTTTCTTGGAGTCTTGTATTCATCAAGCATCGTCCAGGCCATCTAAATAAGTGTTTTGTTCTTGCGTTCCACGACGGCATTCTGCTGCAGCATGTACGGAGCTGAGAATTCATGTGTGATGCCCAAAGTATCAAGATAAGTATCTAGGCCAGTGTTCTTGAATTCAGTGCCATTGTCACTTCTGATGTGCTTGATCTTGACACCATAGTTGTTCATGGCTCGATTGGCGAAGTGTCTGAAGACATCCTGCACTTCAGTCTTGTTGAAAGTGCGTTATATCGACTAGAGGGGGGGGGTGAATAGGCGATTTTTATGAAATTCTTCACTAAGGAATTTGCTGGTGAGGAAATTCCTTAGCGAAGAACTACCAGCAGCGGAATGAGTACTCAAAAGTAAACATAACAGAATACAAGCATAGTCATCTTGATGAAATGAAGACAGGCACAGAGTACAGAAGCGTAAACACAGGATAACACAGGATGAAGACAAACAGACTGAAGAAATTGAACTGAGGAAATTGAGAAAGTCTTCAAACACAGATATGAACAAGCACACAACACAGTTATGAGGAAATGGAAGAGTTGAGGAAATAGAACCAGTAAGCTTGGTGAAGACAATGATTTGGTAGACCAGTTCCAACTGCTGTCTTAGTTGTACGTCTGGTTGGAGCGGCTGAGTATTTAAACTCGAGGACACACAGTCTCGGACACCCAGTCCTGAACACGTAGCTCAGGACACCTAGTCCTCACCGTATTCTCCTTGAACTAAGGTCACACAGACCTCGTCCAATCACTCGTGGTAAGTCTTCAGGTGACTTCCAAACCTTCACAAACTTGGTCACTCGGCGATCCACAATTCCTCTTGGATGCTCTAGACCATGACGCCTAACCATCTGGAAGAAGCACAGTCTTCAAAGGTAACAAGCGTCGGATCCACGCAGGATCAATCTCTTTAGTGATGCTCAATCACTTGGGGTTTGTAGGTGTTTGGGTTTTGGGTTTTTCCTCACTTGATGATTTTCGCTCAAAGTCCTTGGAGGATGGGTTGCTCTCAAATGACAAGTGTCAGTTTCTCTCGGAGCAGCCAACCAGCTAGTGGTTGTAGGGGGCAGCTATTTATAGCCTAGGGAGCAGCCCGACATGATAAGACATAAATGCCCTTCAATGATATGACCGTTAGGTGGATAGATATTTTGGGACAGCTGGCACATAGCACAGCAACGGTCGGAATTTTGAGTAGCAAAATCCTCAGGGCTATCATGTTCCTCACTGTGTAGGAAATCCGCACTGGCGAATATCTAACTCCTCAGTCAGAACAAATTCCTCAGAGACCAGAAGAACTTCGTCTCTGTCACTGAAGAATATGACTGGACTGTATGAGATTTCCAATGGCTTCACACGAAGGGATTGGTAGGTGTAGGATTTTGAGTTGAGCATCACATGGAAATTTTTCCTTAGTATTTCCTCGACCCCCTTTAACAGTACGGTGTTTCCTATGACTCAAGAAAGAGAAAATGAAACTATGAAAACAAAAGTCTTCACGCTTTATGTTCCTCGAATGAATACCAAGTCTTCAAGGTCACACCATTTTCTTCACTTTCAAAGTCTTCAGAAAGTGTTCAGAATACCAAAGTCTTCAGACGAACAACTTCATTTTTAGGGGTCGACTTTCTCTGTAAATATCAAACTCCTCATAGACTTATAGACCTGTGTACACTCATAAACACATTAGTCCCTTAACCTATAAGTCTTCAATACACCAAAATCACTAAGGGGCACTAGATGCACTTACAATCTCCCCCTTTTTGGTGATTGATGACAATATAGGTTAAGTTTTCAATGGGGATAAACATATGAAGTGTAACTACTAATATTGAGGAATTTGATTGCAAGATATAGAATAACTCCCCCTGAAGATGTGCATAGTGAGGAATTTGGTTTTGAAGCAATGCACACTTGAAGAGTTGAATCATGGAGATCTCCCCCTATATCTTGTAATTCATACACGCATTTGATATATAGCAGTGAAGAATTTGAAATGCATGATGCAATATGGTGATTGATGTAATTCAGCATGCGTGCAATAATATTAACGAGGAATAAGCATGCAAAAAACGTATCAAGAGTATCAGAGCACCATCGGGTTTAAGTTTACAAATCGATCCAATAAAGCCGCAGAAGAACGAGAGTTGTAACTTAACAAAAAATGCCCATATAGAAAGACCCGCTTGAAGACTAACTCAAAATTCTCCCCCTTTGTCATCCAATGACCAAAAGGAACGAATATGAGGACTAACACCCCTGAAGAATATCAAGTTGATGAAGGAGCGCCAGCATTGTTGGGGTTGTTTGTTGTAGTAGGGCCTGCCGCAGTGTCGTCCAAGTCTTCATTTTCATCAGTGTCGCGTGATGAAGAATATGAGCTGGCCACCAGAGAAGGAACCTTGACCTTCTTGAATTTCTTCGGTGGAGGTGTAGACCAGTCAAAATCTTCTTTGAGACCCATGTTCTTCAGATCTTCTTCACCATACAGATGTGACAGGATTGCCCAGGTGCGAACGAAGACTTGATGGAGGTAGTAGTGGTTTTTCTTCACTGCATTATGTGTGGCAGTCATGTTGTGAAGAAGTGAACCAAACTGTCGCTTAACCTATTTGTGATTTCAACCCACCTTCTGGTGAAGACTAAGCAGAAGTTCACGGTTAGTCATCACGCGCGGAGGAGTGGCTTGAGGAGTGGACTTGGGTGCATTGGCAGAGTCATGTGTGGCAGAGTCATCATTGGTGGAATAAGATGCAGCTTTGCGAAACTGACCATCCAATGGACGAATGCCTTCATCTATTACGGCTGGTTCCTTTCCCTTTCCATCAACTGAGGAATATGTCTGCTTAAGGAGTTCAATTGGGGGCAAGTAGCTGAGGTGATTCTGGAAATCAGCTTTGTAGTTGAGTGAAGACCTTGTCCTGAGGAATCTCATAATCTAAGGTGCATAAGGCTTCAGCTCAAACGGAGACAGTGCAACATTGGCCATAGTCCTCATGAAGAAATCGTGATAATTGACAGGAATGCCATGAATGATGTTGAATACCAGATTCTTCATGATGCCAACAATTTCCTCATCAGATGAGTCGTGGCCTTTGATAGGACTGATTGTCCTCGTAAGAACACGATAGACAGCTCTGGGCACATACATCAATTCTTCACGAGGAATTTGGTTCTTGGTGCCTGACCTGGCTTCAAAGGTTTCATCAGCACCTGCATGTAATGATGTGTGAGCTTAGGTTCACTGTAGATGCAACGAGCTTCTTCAAGGGGAGGACTGAGTGGTAGAGCACAAAGCAATTCAGAGGCTGGTGCAGTGTAGTGAGTGTTTTCAGACATCCAGTCCAACACCCAGGAATTCACATCTTCAGCATCTCCAGTGATGTGCAGCGTTGCATAGAATTGAAGAATCAGTTCTTCATTCCAATCGCAGATGTCAGAGCAAAAGTTTAGCAGTGCAGCGCCGTGAAGAACACTGAGGACTGGTGCGAAGCACGGCAGAGATTCCGTATCCACGTGAGGAATATGCTCATGGTAGAAGATCTTCTCCTTGTTGAACAGCACTGAAGAATAGAAATTGGCTTGACTAGCAGTCCAGAAACGCCTCTTCCTAATGCGAGCAGAGTTATATGGGTTGTAATCTTCGAAGAATACGTGCTCGCTGAAGAAATCATCAGCCTTGAACTTTTTCTTACGTGAGAATGGGTCCTTTGGCTTCGACAGAGGAGTGTCAGTGAGTTGCATCACGACCTCAGGAATCTCAATCGCAGGTTCTTCAGGCTGAGGAATTTCTGGTGCCTCCTCATGACAGTCTGCGTCGTTGGTTGTTCAGTAGCAGCAGTTTCTTCAGCGCTAGTGGCTGGAATTTCCTCATGCACAAATGCAGTGGGATGAGTTTCTTCAGAGCCCATATGTATAGTTTGTGTGGGGGACTGAGGAATTTGCTATAGATGGGTGAACATTGTTGAGTTTGGATGCTGACTTTCCCATAATTCATCACTAATTATGGGTGTGGAGTAGCCAATGTCCACATCTTCATCTTCCATTTCTTCAACGCCAGCCTCTTCAGCTGTGAACTAAGGCATAGGCGAGGAGGTGATAGGTGTTGAAGGGATCGCATCCACTTCAATTTCTTCATCCAACGATTCAAACGAAGCAGCAGAAGGAGTTTCTTCATCAGATCCGCTGGGGATCACATATTCTTCATCAAAAGGAACAAGGTCCTTTGATGGCCTGGTTGAGACGGGAACATCATCAATCGGATTTGCAAATGAACTTGTCATAGGCTTCATTTTCTTCGGAGCTGAAGAATCTGAAGTAGCTGATGCTTTCCTTTTCTTCGCTGCAGCACGCTCTACAGTCTTGGTCTTCTTCACATCCGATGCAGATGGAAGGATTGGAGTTGAAGTTGGTGCAGGAGCAGCTGAGGAATCTGGTTGATTTTCTTCAGGCACAACTGATGCAGTTGCCCTGAGTTCTTCAGTTTCTTCAGGCGGACCACTAGTGGGTGCCCTGGCAATTTCTTCAGTGGCCTGATTGTCATCAGCGGTGCTGGCAGTTTCTTTAGTAGGCTGAGCAGATGCTTCAGCCTGATGAATTTCTTGTTGCGTTGGGGCTGCAACATTGGAAGTGAAGTTATCCGCAAGTTTCACAAAATGAACCTTGGCTCCAAGCCAATCAGCACGATATGCGTCAAAGTCATCACTGAGTTTCTTAATCTCAGTCTGAATAGTGACAAGTTCTTCAGTTGTCATAGAGACAACGTTTTTCTTCAGATAGCGCTCTTTCTTGTTCTGCGCTTTCTTGATCTGCCTGGCCTTCTCAAATTTCCACTTTTCTTCTTGAATGAAGTGGGTCAGCATGTGACTCTGGCCAAGAGTCAGCTTGAAGTCAGGCAAGGGAGTGTTGGGGTCCTTGTGCCAGACATCAATGTAGTCGAGGATCAACTTGGGATCCAAAAGCGGTGGCACCTCTGATCCTTTGGCTCTAGCGGCCCTGACTTGCCTGTCTCTGATGATTTCTTCAAGTTCATCATCATCAGCTTCGTCTTCTTCAGACGGTACTTGGAAAGCGACTTGTTTCTTTTGAGGACTTGGGCGAGGACCTCGTCCAGCAGTGGCCTTTGTCTTCAGCAGTGAGGGGCCATCTGAGGAACTTGGTGCAGCTGAGGAACTAGCTGAGACACCTGAGGCAATGGAGATGCCTGCAGTCCTTTGGCACGAGGCGAGATGCACAGGTGCTGAGGATTTAGTTGGAATAGCTGAGGGCTTTGGCGGAGGAGCTGAGGACTTTGGAGGAACAGGAGCAGCATGAGGAATTGGCCATGAGGGCTTTGAGGATTCTGGCCGTGAGGGCATTGCTGAGGAACTTGGCCTTGAGGGCATTGTTGGTGAAGCACTTGGCTTGCGCACAGGCTTCTTTGACATAGCCTTCTTTGGCTTGACAGCAGAGGCCTCAGCAGAGGCAGCAGCAGCAGCAGAGTCTTCATTGAATTTCCTCACTGCTTCTCTGGCTTGCTTAGCCAACTTGGCTTGGCACTTGGCCCATTCATCAGGATAGTCCTCACCACGCTTGAGGCTGGTGGGATCAGCGATTTTCCCAGGTGCCAATGGAGGTCTTGGGCATGGAGGATTGAGTGCGAATTTCTTCATGTACTTAGGAGTTACATATCTGTATTCCCTCCACTCTCTTGCCCATCTCCTCTCTATCTTCTGAATGCGCACTTTGCGCTCATTCTTGGTTTCCTCAGTAGGTGTGCAGTACCCAGCATATATTTCATCAGGGATCTCAAACGCTGTATTTACCTCAGGCCTCTTTCCTCCCTTCTGTGGCTTCTTACCATCAGCCATTTTCTTCAGTTGAGGAATTTGAACAATTGAATTCTCTGAAGAAGTATGCAACTTTTCTTCGAGGAACGCTGCAAATGAGTTAAGTTGATGAGAACCTAGTGATTCAGCAGCTGACATGTGTACCTGTGAACAGAGTATAGTTGCGAGGAATTTGGAGAGGTCATATGCGTTCTCAGAAGGTTTTGTAAAAAGAACAAGTTAGAGGAATTTGACCAGATGAGTCTTGAAGAATTTCACTAAGCGTTCTTTGTCTTAGGTTCCAGAGATGTGTAGATTAAAAGTCCACACATTTGAGGAATCTTGAAGAAAAACATGGCTTAGAGAAACGAATCAAGAACAGATGACCTGTCTGGTGTTTAGTGTGTGAATCTATGAAGAAAAAACACCTTTCAAGATTTTGAAGATAATCATTCAAATCAACGAGGGTAGTAAAAGTAACTTTTAATTACCCTGGACGAAGAACACGACGAACTGGAGTGAGGAGATGTGAAGTTCGTCTGTGTAGATCTTCCACGCCCTAACTTGGCGGAGGAAGACGGCTACGGCAGCGGCGGAGTGAAGATTTTCGCGGTCGGCGCGAGTACGTCGGCGACGAGGTCGAGGCAGTGAAGCTCTTCCTCACCGGCGGCGATGAAGTAGCGGCGGCGCTAGGGTTTGAGAAGCTCGAGCTGGAGAGAGATCGAGTGGAGTAAAAGAAGTGAGGAAGGGAAGGAGGGGTATTTATAGCCATGGTGAAAAACTGCTCGCCCGAAGAAATTTGACAAACGTGCCCCTGACCCTTCTCATTCGCATGACATGTGTCACCCACGTAGTGAGAGGTGGAGATCATGTTAGATCATGGGTGAGTGGATAAGTGTATCGTGGGATGCGGAACGGTTTGAGCGGCAAAGCCGAAAATTTCGATAAGATAGGTTTTAAAGTTCCGTTCGCAATTTCTTCAGCTGACAAGGACACAGTGAAGATTTTGAACGAGTTTCAAATAGAACGCACATGAAGAATTTGTGAACAGATTGGGTTGAGTATAGCATAGAGGGGAAGGGTCCGATCACATTCACTTAGCAGAAAACCAACTTGAAGAAATAGCAATAAGTGAATGATGTAGAGGACATAAACTCATATATATATATGTATATATATATATATATATAGCCAATGAAGAAAAACGACAGAACCAGTGAAGACTATGCAAAGTTGAAGAATATGAATAATTTGAGGAATTTCAACTTTTGGTGGTGGCGTGATCCACCGTATAAGAATGATGATTTCAGACACCGCGTACAATTACCGTAGGGTTCTGAGAATCAAATTCTTCATTAATTTCTTCACACTAAGAGTGTTATTCTTCATTGATTGAAGAAAAACGTTTCTTCATGTGTTGCACATCTAAGTCATCAATTTTGCATAAGTGTTAGGATGAGTGTCCTTTTCAAAGAACATTCGAAGATTCTAGGATATTTAGCTCACACCGCAACTTGCTAAATCTCTTCTCATCCAAGGGCTTTGTGAAGATATCGGCTAGCTATTCTTCAGTCTTCACATGCTCAATAGAAATGTCGCCCTTCAACACATGATCACGAAGAAAATGATGACGAATCTGAATGTGCTTTGTCTTCCAGTGCTGAACTGGGTTGTGAGCAATCTTGATGGCACTCTCATTGTCACAGAAGAGAGGCACATTCTTCATGTTGACGCCGTAGTCCTTGAGAGTTTGCTTCATCCATAGCAATTGGGCACAACAAGAACCGGCGGCAATGTACTCAGCTTCAGCAGTAGATAGTGATACGCAGTTCTGTTTCTTCGAGGACCAACAGACCAAAGATCGTCCGAGGAAATGACATGTACCAGATGTTGACTTGCGGTCCACACGATCACCAGCATAGTCAGAGTCAGAATATCCAATGAGATCAAAAGCAGAGCCCTTGGGGTACCATAATCCAAGTGTTGATGTGTGAGCTAGATATCGAAGAATATGCTTCACAGCCTTATGGTGTGATTCCTTCGGTGTAGCTTGAAATCGGGCACACATGCAAACACTAAGCATTATATCTGGCCTAGATGCACATAAGTACAATAAAGAACCTATCATGGAGCGGTATACCTTATGATCGAAGTCAATACCATTTTCATCAGTGCACAGATGGCCATTTGTGGGCATAGGAATTTTGACGCCTTTGCAATCTTGCATGCAGAATTTCCTCAATACATCCTTGAGGTATTTCTCCTGAGATATGAATATGCCATTGCGTTGTTGACGAATTTGAAGACCTAAGAAGAATTTCAACTCTCCCATCATAGACATTTGATATTCTTCACTCATCATATAGGCAAATTCATCACTATAACGTTGGTCAGTATAACCAAAGATAAGATTCACCATCATAAGATTTAGTGAAAAGGGTAGGGTCGAGTGAACCAAGTTTGAAGCCTTTCGTCATGAGGAATTCTTTCAAAGTATCATACCAAACCCATGGGGCCTGCTTGAGGCCATAGAGGGCCTTGTTGAGTCTGAAGACTTTGTCAGGATTCTTTGGATCTTCAAAATCTGGGGGTTGAGCAACAAATACTTCTTCCTCAAGCTTACCATTGAGGAATTCACTTTTCACATCCATTTGATATAAAGTGATATCATGATGGTTAGCATAAGCAAGTAATATGCGAATAGCCTCAAGTCTAGCAACAGGTGCAAAAGTTTCATCGAAATCAATTCCTTCAACCTGTGTGTAGCCTTGAGCTACAAGCCGTGCCTTATTCCTCACCACAAGGCCATTTTCATCTTGCTTGTTGCGGTAGATCCACTTTGTGCGGATGATATTGTGCTTGCGAGGATCTGGACGTTTGACCAGTTCCCAGACATTGTTGAGCTCGAACTGATGTAACTCTTCTTGCATGGCCTGAATCCACTCAGGCTCCAGATGTGATGCCCGGATAGTTACGCTACAGTAATTCCCTGCTAATGATGCCACGTCACCACAATACCGTTAATTAAACCCGTGTTGATTCAAACGGAATTCAAATTCAAATTTAAACTAAAGCCAAACACCGAAAGTTCTCAATCATTAAAACTAAAATGTTCTAAGTGTGAAAATAAATGCAAAGGCTTATTGGAAAAGGAATCAACTTATTATAAAATATTTAAATGCCCTTACTTAAATAAAACTACAGCTTAGAGAACTAAATAAATGCCCTTTTCAATTAATAAAATATTAACTAAGTTATTTAATTTCCCAAAACTATTGGGGTAGTGGCATGTTTATTAAAATTAAATTAGGTACAACTAAGGTATTTTACAAAACTATTATAAAATAAAAGAAACTACAAATAAAAACAGAAAAGAAAATATAAAACAGAACACCCACCCCCCTCGTTGGGCCACGGCCCAGATGGCCTCGGGGCCAATCGGGCCGGCCCAGCTGCACCTCTCCTGGCCTATATGGCCCCTCCCTCGTGACCTAACCCCCCACGACCGCACCCACCACCCACTCCCCCCACTCTCTCTCTCGTTTCCCTCCCCCTCTCTTGCTAGATTGGATCGGGGAGGGCCCGATCTCGCCCCGAGCAGTTGCTCCCCCAAAGATCGCTGCCGGCGCCGAGCTTCGCCGCCCCCGGCCTCCTCCTCGCGGCTCCCTTCCTCCTGCGCCTCCCTCGTCAGCTCCCCCTGCGACTCCTCTTCCTACGCACGAAGGCCTCCCGCAACCCGCGCCTTGGCATCGCCCTCGCGCCTGCCGGCCCGTCCGGCTAGCCGACGCCTCGCCGTCCCAGCGGCGTTCGCCGCTCCTCCCCTGCGTCACCATCGATCTGCCCCACCGTCGTCGTCGCCTCCCCGACTCCTCCTCGACCCCGCTGCCATTGAACCTGCCCCCTGTGGTGAGGCCCCGGCAGCTCCTCCTCCTCCCCTGCTTGCAACGGCACCCTGCGCCCGACGCCGCCTCTGTCGGCGTGCTCGTCGCGCCCGCTCACGCCCGCCCGCTCCTCGACGCGCCCGGGGAGCGCCCCGCAACCGCCGCCCGCACGTCCAGCGGCCCCTGTTCGCTGATGTGCGGCCCTCCTCCCGCCTGCGCTACTGCCGCCGTTCGCCGGCCGCGCCCAGCGCATGGCCTCGCTCCCCGGTCCCTGCAGCCACACGCGCCGCTGCCTCCTCCCCTGGCTGCCGGCGAACCGCCGTGCCGGCCGCTTCCGCCGCTACCTCCCGCGACCCCAGCCCAGCGCACCTCGCCGCAGCCCCAGCGCCCCAGCGCCTCCTTTGGCTCGGGCAGGCGCCCAAACGAGCTGACGCCCGCAGCGCCCCTGCGCCCGAATCGCCCAGCGCTCATTTGGCCCTATGGGCCACTAAATAGGGGGTCCCACCCCCCCAAAACGTTTAAAAAAATAATATATAAAAAAATAAAAGAAATAAAAAATATATTATTTAATCAATTAATTAACTAAATAATTAACTTAATTAATTCTATTTAAATTAACTAATTAAGGTTAATTAACCTAATAACTAATTAACCTAACTAACTATTGTTAATTAACTAAACAGTCCCTGACAGGTGGGACCCACCTGTCAGGTTGACCAGGTCAACGGTCAATGTTGACTGCTGACGTCATGCTGACGTCAGCAAGCACTATTCTGGATAATGTTAATTTAATTAATAATTAATAAATTAGAAAATGATTTAAAACTTCAAAATTTAATATAAATTAAATCGTAGCTCAGATGAAAATACTTTCTACATGAAAGTTGCTCAGAACGACAAGACGAATCCGGATACGTAGCCCGTTCATCCGCCACGCATCCCTAGCATAGCAAACATGCAAATTTCCCCCTCCGGCTCCTCTGCCCGAAAACGTGAAACACCGGGGATACTTCCCGGATGTTTCCCCCCTTCACCGGTACCACCTCGTACCGCCTTAGGGCACACCTAGCATCACGCTTTGTCATGTCATGCATCGTCATGCATTTGTTTGCATTATATTTATTGTTTCTCCCCCCTCTTCTCTCGCTAGACACCGAGACCGACGCCGCTGCTACCCAGTACGACTACGGTGTTGACGACCCCTCTCTCTTGCCAGGGCAACCAGGCAAGCCCCCCCCCCTTGATCACCAGATATCGCCTACTCTCCTCTATACTGCTTGCATTAGAGTAGTGTGGCATGTTACTGCTTTCCGTTAATCCTATTCTGATGCGTAGCCTGTCATTGTTGCTCCAGCTGTTGATACCTTACCTGCAATCCTAAATGCTTAGTATAGGATGCTAGTTTACCATCAGTGGCCCTACATTCTTGTCTGTCTGCCATGCTATACTATCGGGCCGTGATCACTTGCGAGGTGGTCACGGGTATATACTTATACATAATATATGATACTTGTGGTGATTAAAGTCGGGTCGGCTCGTAGGAGTACCCGCGAGTGATTCCGATGTTGGGGGCTGAAGGGGCAAATGGCTCCATCCCGGTAGAGGTGGGTCTGAGTTCCCGAAGGCCCCCGACGGTTACTTTGTGGCGGAGCGACAGGGCAGGTTGAGACCACCTAGGAGAGAGGTGGGCCTGGCCCTGGTCGGCGTCCGTGGTTATTTCAGAATAACACACTTAACGAGATCTTGGTATTTGATCTGAGTCTGGCTACTGGCCTATACGCACTAACCATCTACGCGGGGACAGTTATGGGCACTCGACGTCGTGGTATCAGCCGAAGCCTTCGTGATGTCAACGACTGAGCGGCGCGCGCCGGGTTGGACTGGAACGCCTACTCTTGTATAAGGGAGGCTAGGCCTGCTCACCGGCCACGTACGCAACGTGCAAGTGTGCAATGGGCGATGGGCCCAGACCCCTGCGCCATAGGATTTAGACCGGCGTGCTGACCTCTCTGTTGTGCCTAGGTAGGGCTGCGATGTGTTGATCTTCTGAGGCCGGGCATGACCCAGGAAAGTGTGTCCGGCCAAATGGGATCGAGCGTGTTGGGTTATGTGGTGCACCCCTGCAGGGAAGTTAATCTATTCGAATAGCCGCGTCCCTCGGTAAAAGGACGACCCGGAGTTGTACCTTGACCTTATGACAACTAGAATCGGATACTTAATAAAACACACTCTTCACAGTGCCAGATACAACCGGTGATCGCTCTCTCATAGGGCGACGAGGGGAGGATCATCGGTTAGGATTATGCTACACGATGCTACTTGGTGAACTTACCATCTACTCTCTTCTACTGCTGCAAGATGGAGGTTACCAGAAGCGTAGTATTCGATAGGACTAGCTATCCCCCTCTTATTCTGGCTTTCTGCAGTTCAGTCCACATATGATAGCCTTATTCCATTTGATACCAATGCATACATATGTAGTGTAGCTCCTTGCTTGCGAGTACTTTGGATGAGTACTCACAGTTGCTTGCTCCCCCTTTTTCCGCTTTGCTATACTCGATTGCTGCGACCAGATGTTGAATCCCAGGAGCCAGACACCACCGTTGACGACGACTACTACTACTCGGGAGGTGCCTACTACTACGTGCAGCCCGCTGACGACGGCCAGGAGTGGTTTAGGAGGATCCCAGGCAGGAGGCCTGCGCCTCTTTCGATTTGTATCCCAGTTTGTGCTAGCCTTCTTATGGCAACTTGTTTAACTTATGTCTGTACTCAGATTTTGTTGCTTCCGCTGACTCGTCTATGATCGAGCTCTTGTATTCGAGCCCTCGAGGCCCCTGGCTTGTAATATGATGCTTGTATGACTTATTTTATTTGTAGAGTTGTGTTGTGATATCTTCCCGTGAGTCCTTGATCTTGATCGTACACATTTGTGTGTATGATTAGTGTACGGTCAAATCGGGGGCGTCACAAGTTGGTATCAGAGCCGACTGCCTGTAGGAATCCTCCTTCCACACTCCTTGGTTGAAGTCGAGTCTAGACATTGCAAAACTTTTACTAACATGGCTGTGTGTCTTACGGGCACACGTCGCCATTGGGTGATATTAGGATCTTTTACTTCTTTTCTATACTCTGGGACTCTGATATCTCTTCTATTCGGGTTAAATGATTTTGCTAAAATCTAACTTTAGGTTCTCGAAAATACTTCCTCCTGGAGAGCCTTTCAGGCCAGATGATCGCTTGCTGCACCAGAAGATTCGGAAGACACTCACGGATGCTTTCCCGAGACCCTTGTGCCCATCGCCGTTGCGATCCCTACCAATGATAAATCTTTATGGATGACTATATACTTTTGTCGTTCATACCTTCCTCCCCAGTTGCCCTTGTTATTACAAGGTGCCCTCAAATACTCTCCGATGTTCCAAGCATCCTTTATGCTTACTACCCCGCAGTTCCTTGCCGCATGAATATCCCTATGAACAATTCTTCACCCTTATCGAGGAACTGTTCATTACTAGTTGATCAGATGATCCACAAGGTACATTGATATACTATCCGGTCTTTCGGTAATTCTCTGCCAACTGTTGATGTGCAAATACTTGTCTGCTTGCATTATGGTTGCGTTCCATATGTCTAGCAATATTCATTAGTATCCCTTGTCACTATCATTCTTGAGTCCATTGATTCAATAAGTTGTGAATGTACACAATCATCAGTCGAATCCTAGGATTATCCTTTCGACTCAGACGTCATTTGGATAGGAGCTGGTTCTCGACCAATCAATGCCTTGATCGGTTGTGCTTTTAAGTTTATTGAACTTATTCATTTTCGATCAGAACGATTGCTTCTGATCCCTTGATTTGGAAATCAAAAAGATATGTGCATTAAGTTTTGAATTAGTCAGTTGTTTCTATAATCTGATGCCTTGGCATTCCTTCTTCCTCTGATTGAGTTCCGGTACTCACATCAGCCCCGTTGTGGACCGCCATACCCACTGCCGGGTTATTATCCAACAGTGTCCTTGACGACCTAAATTCTTGTGATTCTTTACCCGATACATAATATCTTTGGTAAATTGTATCCTCTATTTTTGACAACCATGCTCTACTTTTGAGTTTGTGTTATTTACTCCTGAAGTTCATTGTATATGTTCTAAGAAGCCCCGATGGGTTGAACCTATGCCTTCCTTAATATGTGTGAACTCGAAAGTTTTCATGAGTCATACTCTTTTGGTATTTTGCCAGATAAAATTTCAACACTACTACTTCATCGAATGCGAGAAGTGAATGAAAGGTTATGAATTGGAGAAGTGGGAGTCGACCTTGAACTTTGTGTTCATGCCCATGGACACAATGTAGATCCTATCATGGTAGCTTCTTGTAATAATAACTAATTCCTTGATATAATATCCTTTGGTATCGGTGAATTGATCCTTTGCAATCGTGGTTCCGACCATATGTTCTTCTTGGATCCCATTTCTCGGACAAGTTGAAGTACTTGTCTTCTGCAAAGCAATACCCCAGTCCAACCTCTACTTTGATCTGTCTTCGAGTATTACCCTCTGGTATCTCGAGATTATCTTGGAACTGCATAACTTCCTATGAGTTCTTCATCAAGTACTACATTCTCACTGATTACAATTTTTCATGGGCTCTGAGTTATTAAACACTCAAGGACACCGATAACTAAACTGAGTCCACACTTCGATTCAATAACTCTAAGTAATTTTCGTTGCTTACGAATTTAATAATCCTTCAAGTCATTCCTAACCTGACCGGCTATATCATTATTGTGCTAAAATTTTAACTGTGCTACCTGGTCCTTTTTCCCGGAGCACAAATTTCGACGGTGAGCTAATCTTATGTCGGTCTTCCTCGTCATATCATTTCTCCCTGAACAGCAAACTTGATTTCGAGTTTGTGTCATACCCATGGTTCCAATAACCTTTCGCTTCATCATTCCTTTGACTTGATGTCATCGCCGATTGATTACATCTTCATGGAGCCTCTCGACAAAATTTGCCGTGGTCGTCAAACAACATTTTGATTCCTTCCAGAATATCAACCAAATGGATGATGACAAGTAACCATCCTTGTCCCTTAATGATTTGTGTTTGATCGACAACATTATTGCTTTCCCTCCAACAAAAACTTGTTCGTGTTTGGTGTTATACCTGGAGACCCGTGCTATCCAGCAATTATTCTTCGATACCTTGGAGTATTACCATCTTTTATGTCAAGAATGTCGTGAGAATTCCACCACCTCCTAAGAATTCTTGATACAGGTAATACTTATCACCATCACCTTTCTTTCTTGGTCCCCGTGTTGGATCTAACCGGGATACCAACAGGTGAACGGTGATGATTGGATTCTGCCCTTCTAGCAACCCTATTACTTTGAAGTTAATGGTCGAACGTTCATTCTTAGACTATTGATCACTGAATCACCATTCTAACATTTGATCATGCTACCTAAGGCCCTACTTTGGGCACCCTTTTCCACTAATGTTTAATTGTTTATGTTTTTCCTTGAGCATACATCATTATATCATTTGATCCGACAAATCTTATCTCCTTGTTCACATAACTGTGGAAATCCATCTTTTTGGATACCTCGTTGTATTAGCGCTGAGTCCATCAGCCACCTCCTCATCCTCTCCTTGGCTTAATGATGAATCCCTTCGTGTATCTAGAGTCTGACCTTGCCTGAAGACCATGTCAATGCTATCTCGAAGCATATATATGTTACTCCAATTTTCAACAAGAACATTTAAAGCCTAATGTTAAATGTTTCCTGCTCAATGAACCAAACACCGCTATATGGGGAATGTCCTGAAATTTCTCTCCCCTTACCTAAAGAGTTTTCTACATTATATCCTGTCATGGATATCGTGCTCTGCTTGTCCTTGGGAAGGATATACCCTTGAAATATGTGTTTAAACACATTTTCCTTTCCATTGTTCTGTTTAATCGGATAATCATATTTTTCTCTCCATTGTTTGTTTTAACCTTTCTTGTGATCTATATGATCTAAGCAGTAATATTCTCCTGCTTATGTAAACACCTCATTGTACAATTATGTCAGCAAGACCCTGTTACTATTGTTGATGACATTTCGGTTGCCACCGATGGCGAGAACTTTGCCTATAGGTCCGCCTCGTTCAACAAGCAGGAAAATGGTTCTCTTCGTCCATCACCCTTGGTATTGATGTTGTTGCTGACATAAATGATAGGCTATCCTCTGACATACCTTGCTTACAAGATCATGCAAGACGTCATCGCTCTTCCTACTTTTAACCCAAATGGTGGGCCCATAACCCACAGGTCCCATGATCGAAACCTGACCCTCCTGTACACCCTGTTGTCGAGGTTATTCCTTGAGCCTGGCTACGTATGTAATTGACGGGTCACCTTTCTAGTGATTTAATCTGGTATCAGACGCAATACTTATTCTCGTGCCTTGAAACACTTTCACCTTCTAATTGGGCATCGAACGATTGCCTATCCGCTTGATACTTCTTACTGTACCTTCTTGCTTAGCTCTCGATGTGTTTCATTTGACCAACTCGAGAGATACCCTTGTGTTCATTCATGGGATAACCCCCGATGGTTAACCCTTATAGCATTCTATCATTGTCAAGCTGCCCCTTACCTATTCGTAAGTACGATGGAGTTCCCGAAGAAAGGATGCCGACTTCATCACGATGACCTGAAGAAGAGAAACAAAGACATCAACGAAGAGGACTGACTACTTCGGGAAGAGCAACCAAGGCCGAGCAGATTCATTAGAATTTCGTAACCAGACATTTCCCCCCTTAAAAAAAACCTCTTAAATCTCGGGACGAGATTTCTTGTAGTGGAGGAGAATTGTGACGCCCGGATAGTTACGCTACAGTAATTCCCTACTAATGATGCCATGTCACCACAATACCGTTAATTAAACCTGTGTTGATTCAAACGGAATTCAAATTCAAATTTAAACTAAAGCCAAACACCGAAAGTTCTCAATCATTAAAACTAAAATGTTCTAAGTGTGAAAATAAATGCAAAGGCTTATTGGCAAAGGAATCAACTTATTATAAAATATTTAAATGCCCTTACTTAAATAAAACTACAGCTTAGAGAACTAAATAAATGCCTTTTTCAATTAATAAAATATTAACTAAGTTATTCATTTCCCAAAACTATTGGGGCAGTGGCATGTTTATTAAAATTAAATTAGGTACAACTAAGGTATTTTACAAAACTATAATAAAATAAAAGAAACTACAAATAAAAACAGAAAAGAAAATATAAAAGAGAACACACCCCCTCGTTGGGCCACGGCCCAGATGGCCTCGGGGCCAATCGGGTCGGCCCAGCCGCACCTCTCCTGGCCTATATGGCCCCTCCCTCGTGACCTAACCCCCCACGACCGCACCCACCACCCACTCCCCCCACTCTCTCTCTCTCTCTCGTTTCCCTCCCCCTCTCTTGCTACATTGGATCGGGGAGGGCCCGATCTCCCCCCGAGCAGTTGCTCCCCCAAAGATCGCCGCCGGCGCCGAGCTTCGCCGCCCCTCGCCTCCTCCTCGCGGCTCCCTTCCTCCTGCGCCTCCCTCGTCAGCTCCCCCTGCGACTTCTCTTCCTCCGCATGAAGGCCTCCGGCAACCCGCGCCTCGGCATCGCCCTCGCGCCTGCCGGCCCGTTCGGCTAGCCGACGCCTCGCTGTCCCAGCGGCGTTCGCCGCTCCTCCCCTGCATCGCCATCGATCCGCCCCACCGTCGTCGTCGCCTCCCCGACTCCTCCTCGACCCCGCTGCCATTGACCCTGCCCCCCGTGGTGAGGCCCCGGCAGCTCCTCCTCCTCCCCTGCTCACGCCCGCCCGCTCCTCGACGCGCCCGAGGCGCGCCCCGCAACCGCCGCCCGCACGTCCCGCGGCCCCTGCTCGCTGCTGTGCGCCCCTCCTCCCGCCTGTGCTGCTGCCGCCGTTCGCCGGCCGCGCCCAGCGCATGGCCTCGCTCCCCGGTCCCTGCAGCCACACGCGCCGCTGCCTCCTCCCCTGGCTACCGGCGAACCGCCGTGCCGGCCGCTTCCGCCGCTACCTCCCACGACCCCAGCCCAGCGCACCTCGCGCAGACCCCGGCGCCCCAGCGCCTCCTTTGGCTCGGGCAGGCGCCCAAACAGGCTGACGCCTGCAGTGCCCCTGCGCCCGAATCGCCCAGCGCCCATTTGGCCCTATGGGCCACTGACTAGGGGGTCCCACCCCCCCAAAACGTTTTAAAAAATAATATATAAAAAATTAAAAAATTATTTAATCAATTAATTAACTAAATAATTAACTTAATTAATTCTATTTAAATTAACTAATTAAGGTTAATTAATCTAATAACTAATTAACCTAACTAACTATTGTTAATTAACTAAACAGTCCCTGACAGGTGGGACCCACCTGTCAGGTTGACCAGGTCAACGGTCAATGTTGACTGCTGATGTCATGCTGACGTCAGCGAGCACTATTCTGGATAATGTTAATTTAATTAATAATTAATAAATTAGAGAATGATTTAAAACTTTAAAAATTAATATAAATTAAACCGTAGCTCAGATGAAAATACTTTCTACATGAAAGTTGCTCAGAACGACGAGACGAATCCGGATACGCAGCCCGTTCATCCGCCACACATCCCTAGCATAGCAAACACGCAACTTTCCCCCTCCGGCTCCTCTGCCCGAAAACGCAAAACACCGGGGATACTTCCCGGATGTTTCCCCCCTTCACCGGTACCACCTCGTACCGCGATAGGGCACACCTAGCATCATGCTTTGTCATGTCATGCATCGTCATGCATTTGTTTGCATTATATTTATTGTTTCTCCCCCCTCTTCTCTCGCTAGACACCGAGACCGACGCCGCTGCTACCCAGTACGACTATGGTGTTGATGACCTCTCTCTCTTGCCAGAGCAACCAGGCAAGCCCCCCCTTGATCACCAGATATCGCCTACTCTCCTCTATACTGCTTGCATTAGAGTAGTGTAGCATGTTACCGCTTTCCGTTAATCCTATTCTGATGAATAGCCTGTCATTGTTGCTCCAGCTGTTGATACCTTACCTGGAATCCTAAATGCTTAGTATAGGATGCTAGTTTACCATCAGTGGCCCTACATTCTTGCATGTCTTACATGCTATACTATCGGGCCGTGATCACTTGGGAGGTGGTCACGGGTATATACTTATACATAATATATGATACTTGTGGTGATTAAAGTCGGGTCGGCTCGTAGGAGTACCCGCGAGTGATTCCGATGTTGGGGGCTGAAGGGGCAGGTGGCTCCATCCCGGTAGAGGTGGGTCTGAGTTCCCGAAGGCTCCCGACGGTTACTTTGTGTCGGAGCGACAGGGCAGGTTGAGACCACCTAGGAGAGAGGTGGGCCTGGCCCTGGTCGGCGTCCGTGGTTATTTCAGAATAACACGCTTAACGAGATCTTGTTATTTGATCTGAGTTTGGCTACTGGCCTATACGCACTAACCATCTACGCGGGGACAGTTATGGGCAGTCGACGTCGTGGTATCAGCCGAAGCCTTCGTGACATCAGCGACTGAGCGGCGCGCGCCGGGTTGGACTGGAACGCCTACTCTTGTATAAGGGAGGCTAGGCCTGCTCACCGGCCACGTACGCAACGTGCAAGTGTGCAATGGGCGATGGGCCCAGACCCCTGTGCCATAGGATTTAGACCGGCGTGCTGACCTCTCTATTGTGCCTAGGTAGGGCTGCGACGTGTTGATCTTCCGAGGCCGGGCATGACCCAGGAAAGTGTGTCCGGCCAAATGGGATCGAGCGTGTTGGGTTATGTGGTGCACCCCTGCAGGGAAGTTAACCTATTCGAATAGTCGTGTCCCTCGGTAAAAGGACGACCCGGAGTTGTACCTTGACCTTATGACAACTAGAACTGGATACTTAATAAAACACACTCTTCCAAGTGCCAGATACAACCGTTGATCGCTCTCTCACAGGGCGACGAGGGGAGGATCATCGGTTAGGATTATGCTACACGATGCTACTTGGTGAACTTACCATCTTCTCTCTTCTACTGCTGCAAGATGGAGGTTACCAGAAGCGTAGTATTCGATAGGACTAGCTATCCCCCTCTTATTCTGGCTTTCTGCAGTTCAGTCCACATATGATAGCCTTATTCCAATTGATACCAATGCATACATATGTAGTGTAGCTCCTTGCTTGCGAGTACTTTGGATGAGTACACACGGTTGCTTGCTCCCCCTTTTTCCGCTTTGCTATACTCGATTGCTGCGACCAGACGTTGGAGCCCAGGAGCCAGACGCCACCGTCGACGACGACTACTACTACTCGGGAGGTGCCTACTACTACGTGCAGCCCACTGACGATGACCAGGAGTGGTTTAGGAGGATCCCAGGCAGGAGGCCTGCGCCTCTTTCGATCGGTATCCCAGTTTGTGCTAGTCATCTTATGGCAACTTGTTTAACTTATGTCTTTACTCAGATTTTGTTGCTTCCGCTGACTCGTCTATGATCGAGCTCTTGTATTCGAGCCCTCGAGGCCCCTGGCTTGTAATATGATGCTTGTATGACTTATTTTATTTGTAGAGTTGTGTTGTGATATCTTCCCGTGAGTCCTTGATCTTGATCGTACACGTTTGCGTGTATGATTAGTGTACGGTCAAATCGAGGGCGTCACACCAGAAATGCTTCATCTACCTTAGTGGGCTCTGTAATAGAGACAAAATCATAGTGCCCACAAAAGTTAGACAAATGTGAAGCTTTTGAGCGCGTGAGAGGACCTGGAGCTTTGATGTCATTGATGATCTTTTCAACTTGCACTTCTTTTGCAATGCGAGGATGAGCTGGTTGTCGTTGAAGAATTTGATCAGCGTTTTCTTCAACACCATTTTCTTCAGCATTTTCTTCAGGTGCATTAGCTCGACGTTCTTCATGTTCTGGAATGAATTCTTTAGCAGATTCTTCAGTAGGAATGACATCCTCAGTAGCCTTGAACTTGATAGTTTCCTCAGGTGCTGGTTCATCTATCACAGTAGGTAGGTGCTCTCTTTGCGAGCCATTAGTTTCATCGAACCGCACATCTATAGTTTCAACAACTTTGTGAAGAATGTTGTTGAAGACTCTGTAGGTGTGCGAGTCCTTTCCGTAACCAAGCATAAAACCTTCATGTGCTTTCGGTGCAAATTTTGAGTTGTGATGAGGATCTCTAATCCAACATTTAGCACCGAAGACTTTGAAATAACTTACATTGGGTTTCTTATCAGTGAGGAGTTTATAGGCAGTCTTTTTGAAGAATTTGTGAAGATATACTCTGTTGATGATGTGGCACGCAGTATCAATTGCCTCAGTCCAGAAACGACGGGGCGTTTTGTATTCATCAAGCATAGTGCGAGCCATCTCAGCAAGAGTCATGTTCTTGCGCTCCACGACGCCGTTCTGCTGAGGAGTATAAGGAGCAGATAACTCATGAGTAATACCAAATTCATCAAGATAGTCATCGAGACCATAATTCTTGAACTCAGTGCCATTGTCACTTCTGATGTGCTTGATCTTCACACCAAAGTTGGTTGAATCCCTCGAGGAAAATCGTTTGAAGACTTCCCGCACTTCATGTTTGTAAGTAACAAGGTGTACCCATGTGTAGCGAGAATAATCATCAACAATAACAAAGCCATATTGAGATGCTTCATTTGAAATAGCAGAATAATGATTAGGACCAAAGAGATCCATGTGAAGCAATTCAAATGGGCGAGTGGTGGTCATGATAGTATTCACTGGATGCTTGGCCTTGGTCATCTTCCCAGCTTCATAGGCTCCACATAGGTGATCCTTGAGGAATTTGACATTCTCGATGCCAATGAAATGCTTCTTCTTCGCAAGTGTGTGCAAATTCCTCATGCCTGCATGACCAAGTCGTCGATGCCAGAGCCAGCCTTCTGAAGCTTTTGCAAGTAAGCACACGGCTGGTTGTGGTCCTGTAGAGAAATCAACAATATACAGGTCTCCTCTCCTAAAGCCCTCGAAGAATTTGTTATTGTCAGCTTCCATAACCACAACAGAATGGTACTTTCCAAAGACAACAACCATATCAAGATCACAAAGCATTGAGACAGACATAAGGTTGTATCCTAAGGACTCAACAAGCATGACTTCGTCCATGTGTCGATCCTTTGTAATCGCAACCTTACCTAGACCCAATACCTGACTTTTGCCTTTGTCAGCAAAGATGATATGCTTCAGATGCGACGGAGATAATGGAGCATCCATCAATAGATTCTTGTCACCAGTCATGTGGTTTGTACATCCACTATCGAGGACCCACTCAGTGGCTTTGGGTTGATCATCCTGTAGATGAATTAGTGCAGCTTACAAACTCATATACTTCATCAGTGAAGAATATGACATCAATTCATCAGATCAATTTCATCAAGTAAAAGAACTGATAAAGCAATATGAGGACGTGAGAAATGAAAGTTCATTTCTTCATGATTAGCCTGCGTCCTATCAGGCATACTTAGGTCTCCAGCAAATTCTTCAGATGATTACGTATGTCTGGAGACCTGACCCTACAGAGGAGATTAGTTCTTTTTCTTCACCACCCACATCTAAAGGGGTGGCAAAGAGTTCATCATTCTGGGAGCTCCATATGAGAAGGATGGCATAGAAGCCAGTCCATTTTGTTTCACATAAGAGGGGTTAGAGTAAGCATAAGAGTATGCAGAGAAATTCTTCGAGGAATTATGGACATAATGATTTGAAGAATAATGCACATATCCATAATCCTTAGATCTTCCCTGCGAAACAGACGGGTTAGCACGATGATGTTCATATGAGGACTTTGATCCATATGAGGAATTTGGTCCGTATGAGGACTTGAATCCATATGAAGAATTTGATCTGGGGTTCCTATTCTTCACAGGTGGCGTCATGATGACATTCACCTGAAGATTTTCAAGGCATCTTTTGGGAACCCAGATTTTCTTCATAGGGGAGCCGTTCCTGCAGTTAGTGCCAACATATCTAGCAAATACTTCACCATTCTGATTTTTGAACAGTTTATAGTTGGAGTCAATTGACTCATCATCAGAATGAGGAGATTCACATGCAAATCCAGATAAGTTAGATGGATCAACTGGAGGTCCCTTTGCAGCAACCCATGTAGTTTTGGGGTACTGCTCAGGCTTCCAATATGTACCATCAGCGTTGAGTTTCCTCTCAAAGGCGATACCCTCTTTCCTAGGGTTCCTGTTGAGGATCTGTTTTTTAAGCACATCACAAAGAGCCTGATGCCCTTTGAGGCTTTTGTACATGCCTGTCGTGTACAATTCCTTCAGCCCTGCATCGTCAGTGATACTAGCAATGTCCTCAGATGAGGAATTAGTGATAGCAGAGGCATGTGAAGAATTTGAAACATTAGCAGCATTTGAACATTCAGGTGAAGAATTAGCAGATTCACGTTCAATGCACTTCAAGCATGGAGGAACAAATTCTTCCTGAGAAGCGCTGATTTGTTGAGCAAGTAATGAATCGCACTCCTTCTTAAGATCTTCATAACTCACTCTTAGCTTCTCAAGGTCTTGCTTCTTTGAAGAAATTCATAAGAAAGCTTCTCATGATCGGATAAGAGAGTGTTATGATGACTTTGAAGATTGTCAAACCTAGTCTGAAATCTCTGAAGATTTTTAGTCAGGGCTTTAGTGCGATCCAATTCTTCACCCAACATATCATCACTTTTGTCTAGCATGTTTTGAACCTTTTCTAAAGCCCTTTGTTGTTTTACAGCAATCTTAGCAAGTTTAGAATAGCTGGGCTTAAGATTTTCATTAGATTCATTCTCACTTGATTCAGATGAGGTATATTTGAGTACCTTGGCACCCTTTGCCATGAAGCAGTAGGTGGGAGCGTAGTCATCATCCCCTTCATCAGCTTTGTTGGTGAGGTTATTTTCTTGAGTGTTGAAGATAGACTTGCTGACGAATGCAGTAGCGAGAGCTAGGCTCGCCACTCCGGATTCGGACTCCTTAGATGACTCCTCTTCCTCATTTTCTTCAGATTCATCCTCAGAGTCCATTTCCTTGCCAATGAATGCACTGGACTTCTTGGAGCTGCTCTTCTTGTGATATGAAGGCTTTGAGGATTTTGATGATGAGGATTTTGTGGATTTCTTCTTTTTCTTCGCATCATCAGAACTGTAATCCTTGTATTTCTTCTTCTTTGATTCCTTTTCCCATTGAGGACAATCTTGAATGTAATGTCCAGGCTTCTTGCATTTGTGGCAGAGCCTCCTCTTGTAGTCACTTGATGAGGAATCACTGCTCCTTGAGGGTCTCCCAAAGCAACCACGTCTTGAGAACTTTTGGAACTTCTTCACAAGCAGAGCCGGATCATGGCTTAGTTCTTCAGGATCACCAAGGCTGCTACCAGAGTCTTCATCTTCGGACTCAGATACGGCCTTGGCCTTCAATGCACGTGTTCTGCCATAGCTTGAACCATAGAGATCTCTCTTTTTAGCAAGTTGGAACTCATGAGTATTTAGCCTTTCGAGAATACCAGCGAGATCAAGTGACTTGTAATCAACACGTTCTTGTATCATCAATGTCAGAGTGTCAAATGAGGAATTAAGCGATCTTAGCAATTTCTTCACCACCTCATGGTCGGTGATGTCAGTGGCACCAAGTGCTTGAAGCTCATTTGAGATGTCAGTGAGGCGATCGAAGGTTTGTTGAACATTTTCATTCTTGAGTGTTTTGAAGCGGTTGAAGAGATTGCGAAGAACATCAACTCGAGAGTCACGCTGAGTTGAGACTCCTTCATTCACTTTGGACAACCTGTCCCAGATAAGCTTTGCTGTCTCCAAAGCACTCACTCTGCCATACTATCATTTGCTCAAATGGCCACATATGATATTCTTCGCTTGAGAGTCGAGTTGCTTGAATCTCTTCACATCAGTAGCATTCAAAGAAGGTGTGACTGAGAGAACACCATTTTCCACAACATACCAGAGATCGTTATCAATTGCTTCAAGATGCATTCGCATCTTATTATTCCAGTAGGGGTAGTCCGTCCCATCGAAGGTAGGACACCCAGCAGAGACCTTGATCATACCCGTGGTCAACATAACTAAAACTCTAGGCGGGTAAACCAAAATCACACAGAACAAGGGAGTACCTTGCTCTGATACCAATTGAAAGTGTGTTATATCGACTAGAGGGGGGGTGAATAGGCGATTTTTATGAAATTCTTCACTGAGGAATTTGCTGGTGAGGAAATTCCTTAGCGAAGAACTACCAGCAGCGGAATGAGTACTCAAAAGTAAACATAACAGAATACAAGCATAGTCATCATGATGAAATGAAGACAGGCACAGAGTACAGAAGCGTAAACACAGGATAACACAGGATGAAGACAAACAGACTGAAGAAATTGAACTGAGGAAATTGAGAAAGTCTTCAGTCAAAGTCTTCAAACACAGATATGAACAAGCACACAACACAGTTATGAGGAAATGAAAGAGTTGACGAAATAGAACCAGTAAGCTTGGTGAAGACAATGATTTGGTAGACCAGTTCCAACTGCTGTCTTAGTTGTACGTCTGGTAGGAGCGGCTGAGTATTTAAACTCGAGGACACACAGTCCCGGACACCCAGTCCTGAACACGCAGCTCAGGACACCCAGTCCTCACCGTATTCTCCTTGAACTAAGGTCACACAGACCTCGTCCAATCACTCGTGGTAAGTCTTCAGGTGACTTCCAAACCTTCACAAACTTGGTCACTCGGCGATCCACAATTCCTCTTGGATGCTCTAGACCATGACGCCTAACCGTCTGGAAGAAGCATAGTCTTCAAAGGTAACAAGCGTCGGATCCTTGCAGGATCAATCTCTTTAGTGATGCTCCATCACTTGGGGTTTGTAGGTGTTTGGGTTTTGGGTTTTTGGTTTTTCCTCACTTGATGATTTTCGCTCAAAGTCCTTGGAGGATGGGTTGCTCTCAAATGACAAGTATCAGTTTCTCTCGGAGCATCCAACTAGCTAGTGGTTGTAGGGGGCGGCTATTTATAGCCTAGGGAGCAGCCCGACATGATAAGACATAAATGCCCTTCAATGATATGACCGTTAGGTGGATAGATATTTTGGGACAGCTGGCACATAGCACAGCAACGGTCGGAATTTTGAGTAGCAAAATCCTCAGGGCTATCATGTTCCTCACTGTGTAGGAAATCCGCACTGGCGAATATCTAACTCCTCAGTCAGAACAAATTCCTCAGAGACCAGAAGAACTTCGTCTCTGTCACTGAAGAATATGACTGGACTGTATGAGATTTCCAATGGCTTCACTCGAAGGGATTGGTAGGTGTAGGATTTTGAGTTGAGCATCACATGGAAATTTTTCCTTAGTATTTCCTCAACCCCCTTTAACAATACGGTGTTTCCTATGACTCAAGAAAGAGAAAATGAAACTATGAAAACAAAAGTCTTCACGCTTTATGTTCCTCGAATGAATACCAAGTCTTCAAGGTCACACCATTTTCTTCACTTTCAAAGTCTTCAGAAAGTCTTCAGACGAACAACTTCATTTTTAGGGGTCGACTTTCTCTGTAAGTATCTAGGCCAGTGTTCTTGAATTCAGTGCCATTGTCACTTCTGATGTGCTTGATCTTGACACCATAGTTGTTCATGGCTCGATTGGCGAAGCGTCTGAAGACATCCTGCACTTCAGTCTTGTAGAGGATTATATGCACCCAAGTATATCTTGAATAATCATCAACAATGACAAAGCCATAGAGACAAGCAGTAGTAGTAAGAGTTGAGTAATGAGTGGGACCGAAAAGGTCCATGTGGAGCAGTTCGAAGGGTTGAGTCGTTGTCATGATTGTCTTCGAGGGATGCTTAGCCCTCGTCATCTTTCCTGCTTCACAGGCACCACATAAGTGATCCTTCTTGAACTTGACGCCCTCGATGCCTATGACATGCTTCTTCTTTGCAAGGGTGTGCAGGTTCCTCATGCCAGCATGCCCTAGCCTCCGATGCCAGAGCCAGCATTCAGAAGCTTTTGCTAGAAGACATACGGCAAGATGTGGTCCTGCTGAGAAATCTACCACGTACAAATCATCTTTCCGATACCCTTCAAAGACTAGAGACTTGTCAGATTCCATTAGAACAAGGCAACGATATTTTCCAAACATCACAATCATGTTCAAATCGCAAAGCATTGAGACAGACATTAAGTTGAAACCAAGGGATTCAACAAGCATGACTTTATCCATGTGTTGATCCCTTGAGATTGCAACTCTACCTAGACCCAATACCTTGCTTTTACCAGTGTCAGCAAATGTGATGTGACTTTTGTCAGATGGACGTAAGGTTGAGTCCATGAGAAGACTTTGCTTGCCAGTCATGTGATTAGTACACCCACTATCAATAATCCATTCTGAAGCAGCTAGTGTCTTACCCTACAGTGCAGTTAGGGGGATAGGCTTCACGAAGAGAATTGTGAAGCATAAACATTTGACGAGCAAGTGGATTATGAAAGCTTAGATCGAGGTTAGGGTTGATAGGGCAAGCAGCAAGCAACTCAGGAACAAAATACATAATAATACCATTTGTGCATTTGATCTTGCGCCCTACAAGATGTTTAAGGTCCCCAGCAATAGCTTCAGATGAATTTGATTGTCGGCTGGAGACCTTTCCCTGCAAAAGAGAGTTAAGTTTTCTTAGCCACCCACATCTTCAAGGGTGGCTTTGAAGCAATGAGTCTAAGTGCAGCATTTGAGAATTTTGGCTTTGGAGCCCTAGCAAAAAGTCTTGCAGGTGGACAATAGTACTCATAAGAATAAGCAGAGTAGTTCTTGGTCTTATGAACAAGGCGGTTTGATGAAACGCGCTCATATTCATAGGCCTGAGTATTGCTTCCCTGCAAAACATTTGCATTAGTGCGACTCAGGTGAGTCCTTTGTCTGTATGAAGCCTTTGGACCATATGAAGCCTGTGGTCTAGGGTTTGTCTTCTTCACTTGTGGTGTCATGATGACATTCACAGGAAAATTCTCCAGCAACCTTTTCGACACCCAGACTTTCTTCACAGGTGGCCCATTCCTGCAGTTAGTACCAATATACCTGGCAAACACTTCACCATTCTGACTTTTAAACAGTTTATAGTTTGCATCAAAGGATTCATCAATAACAATGGGATTAGCACAATTGAAGCCTGACAGGGTGGATGGATCCACTTAGGGTTCCTTTGCAGCAACCCATGTGGTTTTGGGGTACTGCTCAGGTTTCCAGTAAGAGCCATCATCATTCATTTTCCTTTTGAACCCAAGACCCTCTTTCCTAAGGTTTTGGTTCAAGATCTGCCTTTTGAGAACATCACATAGTGTCTGATGCCCTTTGAGACTTTTGTACATCCCTGTTTCAAGCAATGTCTTCAACCTTGAATTTTCATCAGCAATAGCAGTGGTATCCTCAGCAGAGGGGTTAGTTACCACATCAACAGTTGAAGATATTGCAATAGTAGCCGCAGTAGAACATCCAGCAATAGAAGTAGCGTTGTCACGCTCAATGCATTTAAGACATGGTGGTTCAAATCCTTCCTGAGCGGGACTGATCTGTTTGGCGCGAAGTGACTCGTTTTCCTTTTGAAGATCTTCATGAGCCGCTCTCAATTTCTCAAGATCTTGCTTCCTTTGAAGATAATCATAGGAAAGCTTTTCATGAGTTGTTGAGAGCGTTTCATGACGACTTTCAAGTTCCTCATACTTAACATGAAGATTTTTTATGTCTTCAATTAAGGACTGAGATCGAGTCATTTCAGCGTCTAACAAGTCATCGCTTTTGTCTAATAGTTTTTGAATATGTTCCATAGCTTTCTGTTGTTCAATTGCAATTTTAGCAAGTGTTTTGTAGCTGGGTTTGGAACCACAGTCAGAGTCATCTTCACTGGATGTTTGATAGTGAGTAGTGCGTGTGTTTACCTTGGCACCGCGTGCCATGAAGCAGTAGGTGGGAGCGGAGTAGTCCTTGTCATTTGCATCGGTGTCGGTGATGAAGTCATTGTCTTCAGTGTTGAAGATGGACTTGGCAACGTATGTTGTAGCCAGACTCGCAACGCCAGAATCGGACTCCTCCTCAGACTCCACCTCCGCCTCCTCAGAAGCGGACTCCTCCTCTGAATCCATTTCCTTGCCAACAAACGCACGAGCCTTGCCAGATGAGCTCTTCTTGTGTGATGAAGACTTTGAGGAAGACTTGGAAGAAGACTTTGAGTATTTCTTCTTCTTCTTCTTCTTGTCGTCAGAATCATACTCCTTGCTCTTCTTTTTCTTCTTGTTCTCATTGTCCCAGTGCGGACACTCAGAGATGTAGTGGCCAGGTTTCTTGCACTTGTGGCATGTTCTCTTCCTGTAGTCATGAGAAGAAGCTTCATCATTCCTTGAGCTTCATCGTGAAGACTTTTTGAAGCCTTTCTTCTTGGTGAATTTTTGGAACTTCTTCACAAGCATAGCAAGCTCCTTTGCAATGTCTTCAGGATCATCAGAACTGCTGTCAGATTCTTCTTCAGATGAGGAGACAACTTTTGCCTTCAAGGCACGAGTTCGCCCATAGTTGGGACCGTAGATGTCTCTTTTCTCAGAAAGCTGAAACTCATGTGTGTTGAGCCTCTCAAGTATGTCAGACGGATCGAGTGTCTTGAAGTCAGGACATTCTTGAATCATCAGGGCTAGGGTGTCAAACGAGCTGTCAAGTGATCTCAGGAGTGTCTTGACGACTTCATGCTTGGTGATCTCAGTAGCGCCGAGGGCTTGAAGCTCATTTGTGATGTCAGTGAGTCGATCAAACGTGAGCTGGGCATTCTCATTGTCATTTCTCTTGAAGTGGTTGAAGAGGTTGCGAAGGACACTAATTCTCTGATCTCTCTGGGTTGAGATGCCTTCGTTGACCTTGGAGAGCCAGTCCCAGACTAGCTTAGATGTTTCCAAAGCACTCACATGGCCATACTGTCCTTTGGTCAGATGACCACATATGATGTTCTTGGCAGTGGAGTCCAGTTGAACGAACTTCTTGACATCAGCAGCGGTGACACCTTCACCAGCCTTGGGAACGCCATTCTTGATGACATACCGTAGGTCGACATCAATGGCTTCAAGATGCATGTGCATCTTATTCTTCTAGTAGGGATATTCAGTTCCATCAAAGACTGGGCACGCAGCAGAGACTTTGATTATCCCTGTAGTCAACATAGCTAAAACTCCAGGTGGTTAGACCGAATCACACAGAACAAGAGAGTACCTTGCTCTGATACCAATTTAAAGTGCTAGTGATCGACTAGAGGGGGGGTGAATAGGCGGTTTTTATGAAAGTCTTCAAAACATGGAAGTTTCGAAGACAAACGATAGAAATAAACCTATTACCATGCAGCGGAAGGTAGACTACACTAAGCAAGCCATAGTCAAGTATTCAATGAAGGGAAAGCACAATGACTAATAGCAACTAGGCAGTATAAATCAGATAGGAAGATAGTGTGAAGCCAATCAGAACAAGCAGTCACTCAGTGAAGACAAAAGATAATGCAATCATACAATGACTTCATCAGGATCAACAGTAAGTAAAGGGATGGGAAGGATGAAACCAGTGACTTGTTGAAGACAATGATTTGTTGGACCAGTTCCAGTTGCTGTGACAACTGTACGTCTGGTTAGGGAGGCTGAGATTTAACTCAGAAGACCGCGTCTTCACCTTATTCCCCTTGAGCTAAGGACAACCAGTCCTCGCCCAATCACTCTGGTAAGTCTTCAAGGCAGACTTCCAAACCTTCACAGACTTCGTTCACCGGCACAATGACTCTTGGATGCTCAGAACGCGACGCCTAACCGGCTGGAGGATTCACAGTCCTCAAGTGTAATAAGTCTTCAGATCACACAGACAGGAAGACTTCAGTGATGCCTAACACTCTTTGGCTCTGGGTGTTTAGGGCTTTGTCCTCGCAAGGAATTCTCTCTCAAAGGCTTCGAGGTGGGTTGCTCTCAAACGACAAAAGCCGTACACTAACTCTGAGCAGCCAACCGTTTATGGTTGTAGGGGGTGGGCTATTTATAGCCACTAGGCAACCCGACCTGAGTACTATTTGTCCGAAATGACCCTGGGTCACTAAGGAACTGACACGTGTTCCAACGGTTAGATTTCAAACACACACGGAAACTTTACTTAAGCTTCAAGCAAAGCTGACTCACCCAGCTCTGGATAAGATTTGCTCTCATTGTCTTCGCTCGAAGACATAGGATTTTGGTTAAGCATCACTTCTGTCATTCTGACTGGTTCACTTGGACCCCACTTAATAGTACGGTGGTTCCTATGACTCAACAAAGAAGAAAAAGAACGACGAAACAACTAAGTCTTCGCGCTCCATAGTCTTCACACTTGTCTTCTCTTGTCATAGTCTTCAATGTGAATGTCTTCACATCCCACCTTTGACTTCAATGTCTTCATACATTTTTAGGGGTCATCTCCGGTAGGAAAACCGAATCAATGAGGGACTTCTACCTGTGTTATCATGCAATTCCCACAAACACATTAGTCCCTCAACCAGGTTTGTCATCAATACTCCAAAACCAACTAGGGGTGGCACTAGATGCACTTACAGTTGTTATAAAAATCTTGTAAAAGAGAGTAACATATAGAAATCATGATGTTATGCTCATAATATGTATTCTAACAATCATTAGATGCCAATTGTTCTCATATCAACTCTAACAATAACATGTGTGGTCATAAAAATCTAGGAAATGGGAGGAACATATAGCAATGATGTGGTTATAGACATGCTATGCATTCTAAATTTGTAACAAATGAACAGGCAGTCGTATTCATAAGGTAAAGATGAGATGAGATAGAACAATTACACGACGATAGATTCCACCAATATAGGTAGCCAATCTTGTCGGATTTCAGGTTTCGGCATACCCTTAAGGTTTGAACTCTGGGGTGCGCGCGAAGATTACGTCTTCTACCTCTCCGTCTCGCAAGGATCTAGACTACTGAAAGAACTTCACAAGAGACACAAGGTTTATACTGGTTCGGGCCACCATTGTGGTGTAATACCCTACTCCAGTGTGTGGTGGGTGGATTGCCTCTTGGGGCTGATGAAGATGAACAATACAAGGAAGAACAGCCTCGCGAGGGTCTGCTCTTGGCTGGGGCTATGAATTGCTGGGAGGAGTTCAACCACCTTTCTCTCTCTCTCTATGCTTCCAACCTCTCTATCGAGCCTCCCCTTCCTTTGTTCCAACCCCTTGCTATGTGGGCGGCTGGTCCTATTTATAGAGGCCCTGGTCCTCTTCCCAAATATTGAGCGGGAAGGGAGCCAACAATGGCGGGCTAATTTGAAGGGGGACAACAAGTATCAGCTATCTTGACAAAAGTAGTCTTCCCCTGCACAAAGCTCTGGTGATGACGCCGTCTTGGGCTCCACGGTGACCTCCATCTCGTAGTCCTCCTGGTCTTGGTCTCGTTGCACCGAAATGGCAACCTTTGCCTGATGCCTCGGTACTCCGCGGCTGCGCTTGCTCCCTTTGCACCAAAGAGGAAAGGAGGACGCTGCGCGGGCTGGCACCCGCCTGGCGCCCTGAGTCGTCATGGATTGCGTCACGGGCACCTCGCGAGGTACCCCGCCTTGATTTCTCCGCCTCCTCGTGAGCCAGCCTGACGAGGCCGCGCCTGAGGAAGCTCCACGTTGTCTGCCCCACGAGGCTTGGCCCCTCGCGAGGGTCTTGAGTCTTGTGTTGGTGAAGATGGGCCGTGCCGGGCCCCCTTTGAGCCACGCCGCAGGCCGCAGGCAGGCAAGTCTGGGGACCCCCATTCCCAGAATGCCGACAGTAGCCCCCGGGCCCAAGGCGCGCCCGGAGTTGGCCGTGCTGAGAGGCGAAAGGGCAAGGGCGAAGCGCCGCGGGCCCTAACAGCCTGCGGCCTTGGGCGCCGCGTGGCGGTTGATTGGACGCAAGTGCTTCAACAACCGCGCAGGTTGATAAAGGAGCGGCATCTGCCCAGACTTTGCCTTTTGCTTTCTCCGGTTGCTGCTCAGATCCCCTTTCTTGCGCCTCCCCTTTCTTCCTCCAAATTTCCAGATCTACTCCGGCCGCGTGACCTAGGAAGCCATGGCGCCTCGTCAGCCTCCGGCCGAAGCTTGGTACTCTCCTGCTCTGGACTTGCCGAGCGTGTCCGAGACGGGCCTCGCACGGCTGCGCCGGATGACGGCGGCGTAGGGCATCGACGGGGTGCAGGTGTTCAAGGCCGGCTCCGCCACTCCTGAGGGCCGAGGGAGCACCTTTTACCCTCTCTTTGTAAGCTCCATTGCTGCGGGCCTGGTGCCTCCCTTCTCCGAGTTTTTCTTCTCTGTCCTCCGCCATTACAACTTGCAGGCTCTGCATCTCCACCCCAACTCCGTCCTTCTCCTGGCGATCTTCGCTTATTACTGCGAGGCTCACGTAGGGGTGCAGCCCTCAGTGGCCTTGCTGCGCCACTACTTCTCCCTCCGGGTCTCTCGCGGTTCTCCTTCCGCGTGCGCGAGCTTCGTCGCGTATGGCGGCACCATTGCCATCTCGAATCCCGGGAAGAGGATTGAGGGCTTCAGGAGCAAGTGGGTCTTGGTAGATGCCGGGCGCATCCACCCTCGGCTGATCTTGCCCGCGGAGCAGCCCGCGAGCTCCAGCGACTAGTGCCGAGCGGAGCTCACGGACCCCCGCGCGAAACTGGTGTTGGAGAAGATGGACGCGGACCTGAGGCCGGTCAGCACGGCAGCGGCGAAGTTGTCCGGTGCGTTGCTGCTGAGGGAGTTCCTGGAGCACCAGCTGGCTCCACTCCGGCAGTACTCACCTCCGATGTGGAGGCCTCATCTGAGCCCCGCGGCCTTGGGCGACGAAGATTTGGCTGCGGTCCTCCAATCTCTGGTCGGGGGCGAGCTGGCAAGGTTGGAGGGCGCTCCCAAGCCCTTGTTCCTTCGCGACGACTGGGAGCAGGTGGTGGAGTCCATGCCCGTTTTCAACGGGGACGGGCCCGTGCCCATGGCGGCTTCCGAGGGACTGGTGAACGTGTCCTCCGGCGACTCCAGCAAAGAGGAGGACGAGGAGGAGCGGGAAAAGGGGCCTGACTCCGAGGCGACCGACGGAGAGTCGAGGGCTCCCCTCCCCCGGCGCAGGCCCCGCGATCTCCGCCTTTCTTCGATCGACGATGACGAGGACGGAGACGAGCAGGTTGGCAGGAGCTTGCCCCTGATCCCGAAGAAGGACAGGACCGAGCTGATCTCCCGCGGGTCTGCCCCTGCCCCGAGGCAGTCTGCAGACGTGCCTTCTGCTTCCGAGGTTGACCCTTCCAGCCGGCTGTCAGGCTTCAAGTTTGGCCGGAGGCTGCCCGAGCTCACCGGCGATGACCCGTAAGTTCTTGACCCTTGTCTTTATTTCTTGTTCCGCTTCCGAGGCTTGACATTCGCATCTCTTGAATAGGCTGGCGCCCGCGGCGAAGAAGCCGAAGGGGGCTCCTGAGGCTCCATTCGCGGCAGCGCCTCCACCTATGGAGGGAGGTGACCGTGGCGTGCGGGCTTCTCCTGCCCGGTCGTCCTCGCGAGGCCTGGCCGAGCTGGCTGGGGCGAGCTCAGCCCCCATGGCCTAAGTGACTCCTGTGGTGCCTTTGCCCACTGCCGCCACCACAGCCGCTGGGGCGCAGCAGGATCCACCTCAGGACGCTGTGGTCTTGTCGTCGCCGCCTTCTTCCCCCGTTCCACCGACTGTTGTTTCTCCAACTCCTCCAGCCGTCCTGGAGCGTGCTGTTGCTGGACTGGACTGGCTGCGGCAGGATCTTCTTGCCGACCCTCGCCTGGTGGCCGGGCGCTTGGAGCTAGCTTCAGGATGGATTCGCTCCGACGCCTCGATCCGGGCGGCGCTGGTTCAAGCCTTGACGGCCTGCGACGAGGAGAGGCAGGCCATCCTTGAGACGAAGGCTGCTCATGACGCAGCCCTGGGGGAGGTGGTTGGAGTCCGCGATCGTTGCAAGGCGCTGGAGGACGAGCTGCAAGGCCTGCGGGACCAGCTCGTGAAAGAGGTTCATCTTCGCCAGGAGCAAGAAGAAGGCATGAAGGCTCGCGAGGTGGCCATCGAGGGCCGGGAGGCCAAGCTCAAGAAGCGCTGCGACCGCCTGGGTGCGCTGGGGAAAGAGTTGGAGGCGACGAAGGTCGAGCTGGACAGCAAGGCCCAGGTTCTTGCCGAGGATCGCGTGGCCTTCGCAGACATGGAGAAGAAGGCTCGTGCTTCGCTGAAGATGCTCTACGCTAGTGGCCTGGAGAGCCCGCTGGCCGGCGCCGAGGACGGCCCTGCCAAGATGCTTCCCTTCCTGGTTCGTGCTCTTGAGGATGTCACCCTTGGCCTTGGCCCCACGGCCGAGGCCGAGGCGTGTGTCCTGTCTTCTGCTGCGCTGACGCGGGTCTTCACCCACATCTACCTTCGTGACCCCAGCGCCGACCTCGATAGCCTGTTGGAGCCAGTAAGCGGTGAGGGTGCTGCCGCCGCTGCCGAGGCCGTGAAGGGTCGCACGGAGGCTCTGCTGGGGAAGTTCTGGGCCTTCAGTACCAAGTCGAAGCAGGATGCTGCCTGTCCTGCTGCTCCATGAGGCGGGGCCACCCGCGCTGCTCTACCGCCGCCGAGTGACTCCACTACTGCTCCTGTCCTGCTTTTAATTCCTGCACATGCATCATGCCTCGAGGAGGCGTTTAAACTCGCATTTGGTATTGAGACGACAGTATGGACTGTAATATTTTCTTTTAATTTCCTTGAATTTTATGCTTTTCTTCCCTACTTGCTTGTGTTCTACGCCGGCAGAGCCCGGCCCTGCACGTACCTCACCCAGCATTAGCCCCGACCGGAAACCAGGATGGGACCAAAGGAGTGAGGGGCTACGGAGACGGTTAGGCTCCTGAGTCACGATGCTCAGGAGTCCCCCTTGGCGCACGAACAACAAGTAGGGAGGTGTGACATAGGTGGATCTTCCGTTTTACGTCTGCAGAGCCCGACTCCGCACGTACCTCACCCAGCATTAGCCCCGACCGAAAACCAGGACGGGACCAAAGGAGTGAGGGGCTACGAAGCCAGTTAGGCTCCTGAGTCGCGATGCTCAGGAGTCCCCCTTGACGCGCAAACAGCAAGTGATGAGGTGAGATGCAAGTGGGACCACCGTTCTACGTCTGCAGAGCCCGGCCCCGCGCGTGCCTCACCCAGCACTAGCCTTTTGGAACTAAGGAGTGAGGGGCTACGGGACCAGTTAGGCCCCTGAGTCGTGATGCTCAGGGGTCCCCCTTGATGCTCAAATGGCCTTCATACCTTGGCTCCGCTCGGGGAGAGATGCGCGGCGAACCAGGCCCGAGGGGCCTGGCTGGGTGGCGTACGTCTGGGTGTGACCCAGGTGCAGCTCCCGTGCCCAGCCCCCTCGCGCGGCGCTCCCGAGGGGAGGCGTTGCGATGAGGCTAGACACTAAGCTCTGGGCTCGCTGAGGTTGATACGGCCCGGGGGCCACCCTCAGTTGTTTATCACCAGCGCGGAGCATAGCGCTTCCGCATGTGTACGGGCATAGCCGCTCCTCGGCAGTGTCGTCAGCCAGCGCGGAGCATGGTGCTTCCATTGGTACGTGGGAGGGGGCTCCCCTCCGGGAGGAGCCCCCGGGGCGTGTACAGCCCCGCCCTGACACGTGGCCGGCATGGTAGGGCTAGGTGAGGTGTATCTGGGCACCCGTGAGCCAGCGCGGGACTCACGGGGCCCTACCTCTAGGCGGGTTGCGCCTGGCACTGGGCCTTATCTTGTGCTGTGTTCCTGCAAATTTGGTTAGATGCCGACACTCTACATCCTCTGGTCCCGGCCCTCGAGCTTGTCTCAGCCGTCGCTGGTATGCCAGGTCGCGATGCCGTGGACATGGCCAGAGGGTGAGGGCTGGAGAGCCAGTAAGAGCCCTGAGTCGCGATGCTCAGGTACCCCCCCTTTAACGTGCAAGTGGTCGACATGGAGAAGAAGAGGTGCCGTGGATAGGCATCAAGTAATCAAGCATGACGGGCGAATGCATAGCCAGAAATAAACGCAAGGGAGATACATGCCACTAGGCCTGGCCCGTGCGACTTGGGGATGATGCAGCCCGAGGGGCGCCCCCAACAAAGCAAGCTAACGACATGAAATAAAAGGGATACATACCGCAGGGACGGACCCACGTGGCCTGGGAACGATGCAGCCCTGGGAGGGCGCTCCCAGCTGGAAATGAAACTTGTAAGATGTCACCTGAAGGTGTCGAGGGCGAAGGGGTGTTGGTGCAGTAGACTCGGCGGGCTGCAGAAGCCGATCCTCATGAGCCCCCAGGCCCAGGGGCCTCGGGAGGCTCCGGAGGCACTGGTAGCTCTTCGCGAATCATCTCCATCTCCGCCAAGGCTGCGGAACGCCTGTCTTCTTGAGCCTCCATGATGCCCCTCATGAGGCGCTGGCACGTAGCAACCGCGCTCGGCAAGCCGTAAGGCATGCGAACGTAGCTGTGGGGCGGACCCCCGCAGCGCCCCACTCGCGAGGGCCAGAGGCGCTCCATCGTAGCGACTTGGTTGAGCCCTGGTACGTCGATGCAGACGCGCAGCCTACCATCCTCGCCTGGATGGGGAGCCACAGCCGGTAGACAGCGGCAACCCCTCATGATTTTTGATTCCTGTAGTTCTTGAATGGCCTTGTCGACGAACTCCTGCGGGTCTGACCTTCCTTGCCCTGCTCCTTCTTGAGGGAAACATGCTTCGTAACATGCCTCCATGTGGTGCCCAAGCGCCTCCCTCGTGACCTTGGCCAGGTCAGTGGCCCTCCAGGGGAGAGCCCCCGAGCCCTGCCTGAGGAGGGCGCCGGGCGCGCTTTCCTATGCGATGGAAGGAGGTTCCCCCTGGGCAGATGCGGGCCCTGAGGGGCCCACCTCCCGAGGGGCTGGTTCGGACGATGTCTTCTTCTTCTTGGGGGTGGTCTCGGGAAGCATCCTGCTTCCGCGATCCGGGTCTTCCAGTGATGCGGCCTGAAAGGCTCGCTCCAGGGAACACATTGCATCCTTCTCTTCACAGGGCACCATGATGACTCCGCCACATCCTGGCATCTTGAGGACGTTGTAGCCATGGTGAGTTACGGCCATGAACTTGGCCAGCGCTGGGTACCCGAGGATGGCGTTGTACAGCAGGCGGATGTGGGCGACATCGAAGTCGATGAGCTCGGTGCGGTAGTTGTTGCGTGCCCCGAAGGTGACAGGGAGGCGGACCTACCCAATCGGGACCGTGGAGCCATCGGTGACTCCGGAGAAGGGCTTGGTTGGCTGAAGCTAGTCGTAGGGCACTTGGAGATTGTAGAACGTTTCCACGGACAGGACGTTGAGCCCTGCCCCACCGTCGATGAGGGTCCTGGTGACCAGTACATTGCTGATAACTGGGGAGCAAAGCATCGGGAGGACCCCGGCTGTGGCCGCACACTTGAGTTGATCCGCTGAGCTGAATGTGATGGAGCAGGCCGACCACCTGAGAGGGCGCGTTGCTTCAAGCCTGGGAAGGACTGCATTCACTTCGCGGGCAAACTGCTTGAAGATGCGTTGTGAGGCTGGGGCTTGAGCTCCGCCCAGGATGCAGGCGATTGCGCGTGGCTCCTGGAAGCCCCCAGCCCCTTCGTCTCGATGGCGGTCCTCGTTTCTCCTTGGCTAAGGTGGCAGCGGAGGGAGGCCTGCGTTGCCCTGTGGGCGATCCTCACGAGGCTGATCCCTCCAGTCCCCCTCGTGAGGCAGGTCTCGCCAGCGATCCTCGCGAGGCTGATCGCGCCACCCTTGGCGTGGGCCGCGGTCTTCCCAGCATCCTGCGTTTCTTCCTCCTCCTCGGCCGTAGCCCCGATCGGCGCGTTCGGGATGACGGCCGATCCTTCCTTCTCGCACGGTGCGGAGTTCTTGGCATTCGTTGGTGTTGTGGGTGTGGAGGTCGTGGTACACACAGTACCAGCCGCCCCTGGAGGACTCAGGCAGATCTTTGCCTCGCTTGGTGTCTGGTTCTGCCGCGAGCACGGCAGCCCCCTTGCGCTTCACGTCCTTGGCCTTGGGCTTCTTCTCTTCAGGGTCTGCAGCAGGCAGCTCGAGGAGGGAGAGGCGTCCCTCCTCAGCCCTGGCGCACTTGGTTGCCAAGTTGAACAGCCCCAGGGAGGTGCACAGGTCTTCATGCATCGCCAGCTCCTCCTTCATCTTGACATCGCGCACACCATCAGAGAAGGCCGAGATGATGGCCTCCTCAGACACCTTGGGGATCTTGAGGCACGCGCCGTTGAAGCGCTGGATGTACTTTTGCAGGGTCTCTCCGGGTTGTTGCTTGATGCGGCGCATGTCGCTCACGGCGGGTGGCCGGTCGCGAGTACCTTGGAAGTTGGCGATGAAGCGGGTGCGCATCTGGTCCCAGGAAGAGATCGTGCCTGGAGCCAGATTCAGGAGCCAGGTGAGAGCTCCTTCCTTGAGCGACATGGGGAACCAGTTCGCCATGACCTTCTCGTCCCCGCTGGCAGCTTCGATGCCCAGCTCATAGAGCTGGAGGAACTCTGCAGGGTCAGTCGTGCCGTTGTAATGAGGAGGCAGGTCTGGCTTGAACTTGCCGGGCCACGTGACGCTATGCAGCTCGGTGGTGTAGGCACGGCAGCCTGCGGTGGCCACAAAAGGCTTCGGCTAGTGGAGAGCTCGGTCTTGAGGGTCCCCACACGCTGCAGATAGGAGCAGCGCGGGGTGTTGGCGTGCCGGAGCTGGAGCAGGGTCACGGCGTGCCGGAGCAGGGAGCGCCCGGGCAGCTCCTTGCGGGCGAGGGACTTCTTGGCAGCTCCGTTCTTCCTACGCTGGCACCTGACGGAGCGGGTTCCGCCCAGGGGCCACGCGCCTTGGAGCCATGGCGTCTTCTTGGAGAGGAGGCGGCTGGTACGCCCCCGGAGCTTCGTCGCCCGCGTGGGGCGGGGTGCGGCGCAGCGGAACGGACGACGTGGGAGAGCCCCCCGCGGCGCGGACGAGCTCGGCGACGCGGTCGAGCCACTCTTCGTAGATGTCGTCGATGGGACGGTTGCGCAGGAGCTCGTTTCCCGCGATGAGCGCAGCTTGAGCCTCCAAGGGTGCACGGAGCGCACGGGACGAAGAACCAGCTGGTGTGAGCGATGGAGTAGCGGTGCGGCCGTCTTGCCGCATGGATGGATGCTGAGACGACGCTTGCTGCTCGCCCCCCGCCGGGCCGGTGGCGGCGTTGATGGCAGGTGACGGGGAACGATGAGGACGTCCACCGACGGGCGCCGTCTGGGCGACGCGGGAAGCGATGGCGGCCCGGCGCTCGGCGCGGGCCCGACGAGCGTCGGACATGGACGCGACGGTCGGAGGAGAGCGGTGCGGTGGAAGACGAACTCCGGCGCACCCCTACCTGGCGCGCCAAATGTCGGATTTCGGGTTCCGGCAGACCCTTAAGGTTCGAACTCTGGGGTGCGCGCGAAGATTACGTCTTCTACCTCTCCGTCTCGCAAGGATCTAGACTACTGAAAGAACTGCACAAGAGACACAAGGTTTATACTGGTTCGGGCCACCATTGTGGTGTAATACCCTACTCCAGTGTGTGGTGGGTGGATTGCCTCTTGGGGCTGATGATGATGAACAATACAAGGAAGAACAGCCTCGCGAGGGTCTGCTCTTGGCTGGGGCTATGAACTGCTGGGAGGAGTTCAGCCACCTTTCTCTCTCTCTCTCTATGCTTCCAACCTCTCTATCGAGCCTCCCCTTCCTTTTTTCCAACCCCTTGCTCTGTGGGCGGCTGGTCCTATTTATAGAGGCCCTGGTCCTCTTCCCAAATATTGAGCGGGAAGGGAGCTAACAATGGCGGGCTAATTTGAAGGGGGACAGCAAGTATCAGCTATCCTGACAAAAGTAGTCTTCGCCTGCACAAAGCTCCGGTGATGACGCCGTCTTGGGCTCCACGATGACCTCCATCTCGTAGTCCTCCTGGTCTTGGTCTCGTTGCACCGAAATGGCAACCTTTGCCTGATGCCTCGGTACTCTGCGGCTGTGCTTGCTCCCTTTGCACCAAAGAGGAAAGGAGGACGCTGCGCGGGCTGGCACCCGCCTGGCGCCCTGAGTCGTCATGGCTTGCGTCACGGGCACCTCGCGAGGTACCCCGCCTTGATTTATCCGCCTCCTCGTGAGCCAGCCTGACGAGGCCGCGCCTGAGAAGCTCCACGTCGTCCGCCCCGCGAGGCTTGGCCCCTCGCGAGGGTCTTGAGTCTTGTGTTGGTGAAGATGGGCCGTGCCGGGCCCCCTTTGAGCCACGCCGCAGGCCGCAGGCAGGCAAGTCTGGGGACCCCCGTTCCCAGAACGCCGACAAATCTGTGCGTCGACCGCGTAAACGATGCCATCATGCACTATAGCATCAGACAGAAATGTTTCCTCAATAGGATTGATGACGAGCCATAACCATGTATGGCGACTGGATTCCAGATAGACTAATCCCTTGTTGAACAAGGCAATGAGCTTGTAATCCATGTAGTCTTCTGATGTTGTGGGCACTTTGCATATTACAACTTTCTACAAACAGAGGTCGAGCCAAAAGCTTGACGCGTCTCGTGCGTAGTAGGCAGGAGTGTCCGGCGGGCTGCGAGGCTCGATGGCGGCGGTATCCAACGATGGAAGGGTGATCTCTCACTGGGTGTAGATATCCACAAGACGCCACGGACTACCGGTGTGGTGGATGAGGATGATCCAGTTGGCCTTCATGCCGCCCAGTAGTGGCCGCGCATGAAGGACAGGTGGACGGGTAGTGGTAGTATGTCAAGGGGCACCACAGCAACCTCCGTAGGATCGTCAAATCGGTGTCTGGGCTACCTGCGAGGATCGGGCATCACAAAGCAGGGTGTCTTGAAAAGAGCCGGCCAGTTGCAGACGAGTAGACGGTACAAAGACACCGAGCATGCGGCCAGACGGACGGTGCTGAGTAGGTCCATACGACTACAGATCTGCTCCAAGAGAACATCGGGGAGGGAATTCCATTCGCGGCTCTGCGTGTCAGTCGGTTCTGCTATTGGGGTTTTTGGTGCCTGCGAGCCAACGGGTGATAACCCACAAGTATAGGGGATCACAACAACTTTCGAGGGTAGAGTATTCAACCCAAATTTATTGATTCGACACAAGGGGAGCCAAAGAATATTCTCAAGTATTAGCAGCTGAGTTGTCAATTCAACCACACCTGGAAACTTAGTATCTCCAGCAAAGTGTTTAGTAGCAAAGTAATATGATAGTGGTGGTAGCAGCAACAAAAGTAAAGACAGCAAAAGTAATGTTTTTGGTATTTTGTAGTGATTGTAACAGTAGCAGCGGGAAAGTAAATAAGCGTAAACCAGTATGTGGAAAACTCGTAGGCACCGGATCAGTGATGGATAATTATGCCGGATGCGGTTCATCATGTAACAGTCATAACATAGGGTGACACAGAACTAGCTCCAATTCATCAATGTAATCTAGGCATGTATTTCGTATATAGTCATACGTGCTTATGGAAAAGAACTTGCATGGCATCTTTTGTCCTACCCTCCCGTGGCAGCGGGGTCCATTTGGAAACTAAGGGATATTAAGGCCTCCTTTTAATAGAGAACCGGAACAAAGCATTAGCACATAGTGAATACATGAACTCCTCAAACTATGGTAATCACCGGGAGTGGTCCCGATTATTGTCACTTCGGGGTTGCCGGATCATAACACATAGTAGGTGACTATAGACTTGCAAGATAGGATCAAGAACTCACATATATTCATGAAAACAAAATAGGTTCAGATCTGAAATCATGGCACTCAGGTCCTAGTGACGAGCATTAAGCATACCAAAGTCATAGCAACATCAATCTCAGAACATAATGGATACTAGGGATCAAACCCTAACAAAACTAACTTGATTACATGATAAATCTCATCCAACCCATCACCGTCCAGCAAGCCTATGATGCAATTACTCACGCACGGCGATGAGCATCATGAAATTGGTGAGGGAGGATGGTTGATGAAGACGACGGCGACAAATCGCCCTCTCCGGAGCCCCGAACGGACTCCAGATCCGCAATCCCGAGAGGTTTTAGGGCTTGGCGGCGGCTCCGTATTGTAAAATGCGATGATTTCTTCTCTCTGATTTTTTTCTCTCCGAAAGCAAATATATAGAGTTGGAGGTGGCGTCGCAGGGTTTCCAGGGGCCCACGAGGTAGGGGGGCGCGCCCTAGGGGGGGTCGCCCCTCACCCTCGTGAGAAGGGTGTGGGCCCCTGGTCTTCATCTTTGGCGAGGATTTTTTATTGTTTTTTCTAAGATGTTCCGTGGAGTTTCAGGTCATTCCGAGAATATTTGTTTTCTGCACATAAAACAACACCATGGTAATTCTGTTGAAAACAACGCCAGTCTGGGTTAGTTCCATTCAAATCATACAAATTAGAGTCCAAAACAAGGGAAAAAGTGTTTGGAAAAGTAGATACGACAGAGACATATCAACTCCCCCAAGCTTAAACCCTTGCTTGTCCTCAAGCAATTCAGTTGACAAACTGAAAGAAAGAAAGAAAAACTTTTACAAACTTTGTTTGCTCTTATTATTGTAACTATGTGAAGCCAGCATTCAAGTTTTCAGCATAGATCATAACTAACCACATTTGCAATAATTCTCAGGTCTCACAATTACTCATATCAATAGCATAATCAACTAGCAAGCCATAATAATAATAAATCTCAGATGACAACACTTTCTCAAAACAATCATAATATGATATAACAAGATGGTATCTCGCTAGCCCTCTCTGAGACCGCAAAACATAAATGCAGAGCACCATTAAAGATCAAGGACTGACTAGACATTGTAATTCATGGTAAAAGAGATCCAATCATAGTCATACCCAATATAAATTAATAGTGATGAATGCAAATGACGGCTGTGCTCTCCAGCTAGTGCTTTTTAATAAGAGGGTGATGACTCAACATAAAAGTAAATGGATAGGCCCTTCATAGAGGGAAGCAGGGATTTGTAGAGGTGCCAGAGCTCGGTTTTGAAATAGAGATAAATTGTATTTTGAGCGGTATACTTTCATTGTCAACGTAACAACTAAGAGATGGCGATATCTTCCATGCTAAACACATTATAGGCGGTTCCCAAACAGAATGGTAAAATTTATACTCCCCCTCCACCAACAAACATCAATCCATGGCTTGCTCGAAACAACGAGTGCCTCCAACATACATCAGGTCCCAGGGGGAGTTTTGTTTGCAATTAATTTTGATTTAGTTTGCATAAAGCATGGGACTGAGCATCCCGGTGACCAGCCATTTTCTCGTGAGTGAGGAGCGGAGTCCACTCCTCTTGAGAATAACCCGCCTAACACGGAAGATAAGGACAGCCTTTGTTGATACATGAGCTATTCGAGCATAGAAAACAGAATGTTTATTTGCAGGTTTAGAGTTTGGCACATACAAATTTACTTGGAACGGCAGGTAGATACAACATATAGGAAGGTATAGTGGACTCATCTGGAATAACTTTGGGGTTTAAGGGATTGGATGCACAAGCAGTGTTCCCGCTTAGTACAAGTGAAGGCTAGTAGAAGACTGGGAAGTGACCAACTAGAGAGCGACAACAACCATGTACATGCATTAAAATTAATAAACATTGGATGCAAGCATGAGTAGGATATAATCCACCATGAACATAAATATCGTGAAGGCTATGTTGATTTTGTTTCAACTACATGCGTGAACATGTGCCAAGTCAAGTCACTTAAATCATTCAGAAGAGGATACCACCCCATCATACCACATCATAATCATCTCAATAGCATGTTGGCACACAAGGTAAACAATTATAACTCATAGCTAATCAAGCATGGCACAAGCAACTATGATCTCTAATTGTCATTGCAAACATATTTATTCATAATAAGCTGAATCAAGAACGGGGGACTCATCATATTTACAAAAACAAAAGAGGTCGAGTTCATACCAGCTTTTCTCATCTCAGTCAGTCCATCATATATCATCATAATTGCCTTTCACTTGCACGACCGAATGGTGTGAATAATAATAAGAGTGTACGTGCATTGGACTAAGCTGGAATCTACGAGCATTCAATAAACAGGAGAAGACAAGGCAATATGGGCTCTTGGTTAAATCAACAATAATGCATATAAGAGCCACTTCAACAATTTAATTATGGTCTTCTCCTATTGGCCCCCAAATTAAAGAAAAGAAATAAAACTATTTACACGGGAAAGCTCCCAACAAGAAAAAGAACAACGGGAAATATTTTTGGGTTTTCTTTTTAATTATTACTACTACAGCAGAGAAATAAACTACTACTAATTTTTTTGTTTTTTCTTAAGGTTTAACAGACACACAAGAAGAAAGCAGGAAAAAGAAAATAAACTAGCATGGATATTACAGTGAAAAAGTATGAGCACCGACATCTAGCAATGAGTGTGTGTGAACATAAATGTAATGTCGGTGAGAAATACGTACTCCCCCAAGCTTAGGCTTTTGGCCTAAGTTGGTCTATGGCCACGGCTGGCCTGGCGGATATCCATAATAATAGTTGTTGGGGTCGTACTGTGATGAGGAAGAATAGTTGGGATCATACTGTGATGAAGAAGACTCTGACTACCACTGGCTGACAGTCATCTCTGGATCCCAAGAATAAACAGATTGTCGTGGAGGCTCATCTTGTGGCTCCTGTTCCAGGGCTGGTGCAGGATTCTTGTAAGCTTGGACGGCAACCCACGTAACGAGGTAGGGTCCTACAAAATTAAACAAAGAAGGAGCAGGCAGGGTAATAGCCTCAGGATGATGTTTGTTAAAGAACAATTGATATTTAAGCTCTCCTGCCCTATTCTTAACAATAAAATCATGTGCCACCATACTTTTATGATCTAGATAAACACGGGGAAGCACCTTTTCTTCCTTCTCAGCATGCCTAATAGGTATGTTAAAATGTGCAGCTAGGCGTGTGGCATAGACGCCTCCAAAGATGGGACCCTTAGTACGCTTCATACTTAACCGTGTAGCAATAATACCGCCGATACTAAAAGTGTTATCACTGTATAAACCGTGGTACAGAATAATTATATCAGGGATACTAAGGTTTCCACTGTTTCCATGCCCAATTAAACAATGACTAGCAAATAATGCAAAATAACGTAAAACAGGAAAATGTATGCTAGTGATTCATGCATCGGAAACCTTTCTAGTTTCTCCTACAGTGATAGTATCAATAAACCCAGCCACATCATCATGATGTGGTTCTTCTGTCTTGCCCTCAAAAGGGATTAAACAAATCCGACAGAAATCATAAAGTGACATCTCCTTATGCTCATCATATAAATGAAACTCCACCGTAGGTGGTGAGTTCCTAGAATAAAAATGAAAGTTTTGCACAAAAGTATTTGTGAGTAAGAGATACTGATCGCATTGGTCGTGGAGGAAAGCGGTGAGGCCTGCATTGTGAGCCAATTCATGAAAATCTTTGTAGATACCGGCTGCTCTCAAGAAATCTTCAGAAGGCCATTCACACGCCCGAATCTCCGCGGTGCGCGGCAAATTATACTTAGGCTTCGGGGCCTTTTCCTTCGAGCTTTTGCTCGACGAGCCCCTCAAAAATCTCCTCATTATTTTTCTGAAACAATCTGAATTTTTTTAGTAACTTCAAACAAAAGTGAACCAACTTCAATAATATTGATAGTAACTACTCCTACAAGTGCCTAGAGCCTATATCAAGCATTAGAACTACTTGGAACCATATAAATTTGACATGCAAGCTCAAGAACATGGTCACCTATGCAGCACAAATTTGCAAAGAATAAAGCACTAGAACAAAAACTAATTGGACCAATGGAGGAGTCACATACCAAGGAACAATCTCCCCAAGCAGTTTTGCGAGAGGTGCTTTGAGCAAGGAGATCGAAAATCACAGCAAAAGTGGCTGGAACTCGTGCTTGAGTTGGTTTTTTGGGTTTGTGTGAGATAGAGGAAGAAGATGGGTGCTGGGATAAGTGGAGGAGGGCCACCATGGGCCCACGAGGCAGGGGGCGCGCCCTATAGGGGGGGGCGCCCACCACCCTCGTGGCCAGGTGGCAGCTCCTCCCGCGGTAATTTTTGCACAGTAAATCCTCAAATATTCCCGAAAAAATCATATTAAATTGGCATGTCATTCTGAGGACTTTTATTTTTGGGATATTTTTATATTGCACGGATAAGTCAGAAAACAGACAGAAAAATACTATTTTTACTTTATTTAATATAAATAACAGAAAGTATAGAGAGGGTACAGAAGTTTGTGCTTCTAGTTTCATCCATCTCATGCTCATAAAAAAGAATCCACTAACAAGGTTGATCAAGTCTTGTTAACAAACTCATTCCGATAATCATGAAACCGGAGAAATTTCGAATAGCACTAAGTTACCTCAACGGGGATATGCACATCCCCAATAATAAGTATATCATATTTCTTTTTGACAGTAGGAAGAGGAAATTCAAAACCTCCAAATATAATCGATGGAATTTTTCCAATAGAGTTGATACTATGAAGTTGAGGTTGTTTCCTCGGAAAGTGTACCGTATGCTCATTACCATTAACATGAAAAGTGACATTGCCTTTGTTGCAATCAATAACAGCCCCTGTAGTATTAAGAAAAGGTCTTCCAAGAATAATAGACATACTATCATCCTCGGGAATATCAAGTATAACAAAGTCTATTAAAATAGTAACGTTTGCAACCACAACATGCACATCCTCACAAATACCGACAGGTATAGCAGTTGATTTATCAGCCATTTGCAAAGATATTTCAGTAGGTGTCAGCTTATTCAAGTCAAGTCTACGATATAAAGAGAGAGGCATAACACTAACACCAGCTCCAAGATCACATAAAGCAATTTTAATATAATTTCTTTTAATGGAACAAGGTATAGTAGGTACTCCGGGGTCTCCAAGTTTCTTTGGTATTCCACCCTTAAAAGTATAATTAGCAAGCATAGTGGAAATTTCAGCTTTCGGTATCTTTCTTTTATTAGTAATGATATCCTTCATATATTTAGCATAAGGATTTGTTTTGAGCACATCAGTTAATCTCATACGCAAAAAGATAGGCCTAATCATTTCAGCAAAGCACTCAAAATCCTCATCATCCTTTTTCTTGGATGGTTTAGGAGGAAAAGGCATGGGTTTTTGAACCCAAGGTTCCCTTTCTTTACCATGTCTCCTAGCAACAAAGTCTCTTTTATCATAACGTTGATTCTTTGATTGTGGGTTATCAAGATCAACAACAGGTTCGATTTCTACATCATTGTCATTACTAGGTTGAGCATCATCATGAACATCATTATTGATATTTTTACTAGGTTCATGTTCATTACCAGATTGTGTTTCAGCATCAGACATAGAAATATAATTTGGATTATCAGGTGGTTCATCAATAGGTTCACTAGAAGTTTGCACAGTTCTATCATTTTTCTTCTTCTTCTTTTTAGAAGAACTAGGAACATCAATATTATTTCTTTGAGAATCTTGCTCGATTCTCTTAGGGTGGCCTTCAGGATACAAAGGTTCCTAAGTCATTCTACCAGTTCTAGTAGCCACTCTAACAGCATAATCATTTTTCTTACTATTCATTTCATCAAGCACTTCTTTTTGAGCCTTAAGTACTTGTTCTACTTGAGTGGTAACCATAGAAGCATGTTTGCTAACAAGTTTAAGTTCACCTTTAATATCAGCCATATAATCACCCAAGCGTCTAATCATATAAGCATTTTCTTTTAATTGTCTACCAAAATAAGCATTGAAGTCGTCTTGCTTAAACATAAAGTTATCAAACTCATCCAAGCACTGACTAGCAATTTTAGTAGGAGGAACTTCAGCTTTATCATATCTATAGAGAGAATTTACCTTTACTACCTGTGTCGGGATATCGTGATCAGGAGGTTCTTCAGTAAATAAAGAATTGAGATCATATGTTTCTTCAACAGGCGGTGAATTAAGACCATGTATTTCTTCAATAGGAGGTAAATTCTTAACGTCTTCAGCTTTAATACCTTTCTCTTTCATAGATTTTTTGCCTCTTGCATATCTTCAGGACTGAGGAATATAACACCTCTCTTCTTCGGAGTTGGTTTAAGAATAGACTCAGTAATTGGAGCAGGAGATGGCTCAGGAGGTGCCCAATTATTTTCATTTGTCAACATATTATTCAATAGAATTTCAGCTTCATCCGGTGTTCTTTCCCTGAAAAGAGAACCATCACAACTATCCAGGTAATCTCTGGAAGCATCGGTTAGTCCATTATAAAAGATATCAAGTATTTCAGGTTTCTTAAGAGGATGATCAGGCAAAGCTTTAAGTAACTTGAGAAGCCTCCCCAAGATTGTGGGAGACTCTCTTCTTTAATTTGCACGAAGTTGTATATTTCCCTCAAAGCAGCTTGTTTCTTATGAGCAGGGAAATATTTAGCAGAGAAGTAATAAATCATATCCTGGGGACTACGCACACAACCAGGATCAAGAGAATTAAACCATATCTTAGCATCACCCTTTAATGAGAACGGAAATATTTTGAGTATATAAAAGTAACGCGATCTCTCATCATTAGTGAACAGGGCAGCTATATCATTTAACTTAGTAAGATGTGCCACAACAGTTTCAGATTCATAGCCATAAAACGGATGAGATTCAACTAAAGTAATTATATCAGGATCAACAGAGAATTCATAATCCTTATTAGGAACGCATATAGGTGAAGTAGCAAAAGCAGGGTCAGGTCTCATTTTATCTCTAAGTGATTCTTTGTTCCATTTAATTAATAACCTCTTAAGCTCATATCTATCTTTGCAAGCAAAAATAGCGGCAGAAGATTCCATATCAAAAAGATAACCCTCAGGAATAACAGGCATATTTTCATCATCACTATCATCATCATATTCAGATTCAATAATTTCTTTTTCTCTAGACCTAGCAATTTGTTCATCAAGAAATTCACTAAGGGGAACAGTAGTATTAGGCATAGAAGCAGTTTCATCATAAGTATCATGCATAGCAGAAGTGGCATCATCAATAACATGCGACATATCAGAACGAATAGCAGAAGAAGGGGTAGGTGTCACAAACTTACTCATAACAGAAGGTGAATCAAGTGCAGAGCTAGATGGCAGTTCCTTACCTCCCCTCGTACTTGAGGGATAGATCTTGGTTTTTGGATCTCTCAAGTTCTTCATAGTGTCCAGCAGATATAAATCCCAAGTGACTCAAAGAATAGAGCTATGCTCCCCGGTAACGGCGCTAGAAATTAGTCTTGATAACCCACAAGTATAGGGGATCGCAACAGCTTTCGAGGGTAGAGTATTCAACCCAAATTTATTGTTTCGACACAAGGGGATCCAAAGAATATTCTCAAGTATTAGCAGCTGAGTTGTCAATTCAACCACACCTGGAAACTTAGTATCTGCGGCAAAGTGTTTAGTAGCAAAGTAATATGATAGTGGTGGTAGCAGCAACAAAAGTAAAGACAGCAAAAGTAATGTTTTTGGTATTTTGTAGTGATTGTAACAGTAGCAGCGGGAAAGTAAATAAGCGTAAACTAGTATATGGAAAACTCGTAGGCACCGGATCAGTGATGGATAATTATGCCGGATGCGTTCATCATGTAACAGTCATAACATAGGGTGACACAGAACTAGCTCCAATTCATCAATGTAATGTAGGCATGTATTCCGTATATAGTCATACGTGCTTATGGAAAAGAACTTGCATGGCATCTTTTGTCCTACCCTCCCGTGGCAGCGGGGTCCATTTGGAAACTAAGGGATATTAAGGCCTCCTTTTAATAGAGAACCGGAACAAAGCATTAGCACATAGTGAATACATGAACTCCTCAAACTATGGTCATCACCAGGAATGGTCCCGATTATTGTCACTTCGGGGGTGCCGGATCATAACACATAGTAGGTGACCATAGACTTGCAAGATAGGATCAAGAACTCACATATGTTCATGAAAACATAATAGGTTCAGATCTGAAATCATGGCACTCGGGCCCTACTGACAAGCATTAAGCATAGCAAAGTCATAGCAACATCAATCTCAGAACATAATGGATACTAGGGATCAAACCCTAACAAAACTAACTCGATTACATGATAAATCTCAACCAACCCATCACCGTCCAGCAAGCCTACGATGCAATTACTCACGCACGGCGGTGAGCATCATGAAATTGGTGAGGGAGGATGGTTGATGATGACGACGGCGACGAATCCCCCTCTCCGGAGCCCCGAAAGGACTCCAGATCAGCCCTCCTGAGAGGTTTTAGGGCTTGGCGGTGGCTCCGTATCGTAAAACGCGATGATTTCTTCTCTCTGAATTTTTTCTCTCCGAAATCAAATATATAGAGTTGGAGTTGGCGTCGGAGGGTTTCCAGGGGGCCCACGAGGTAGGGGGCGCGCCCTAGGGGGGGTACCCTCGTGAGAAGGGTGTGGGCCCTCTGGTCTTCATCTTTGGCGTTTTTTCTAAGATGTTCCGTGGAGTTTCAGGTCATTCCGAGAATATTTGTTTTCTGCACATAAAACAACACCATGGTAATTCTGCTAAAAACAGCGTTAGTCTGGGTTAGTTCCATTCGAATCATACAAATTAGAGTCCAAAACAAGGGCAAAAGTGTTTGGAAAAGTAGGTACGACGGAGACGTATCAGCGGGGAAGTGGATTCGGGCGGGCGAGCGAAGAAGCTTCTCCTCGTGTGGCCGAGCAGTGAGTGGGGGGATATGGTAGGCGCGAGCTACCAAGGAACATGGCACGGGCGGGCGAGCAGTGAGCGGGGGTAAATGGTGTGCGGCCAACGATGGGGAAGAGAGGAGGAGGAAGAAGAGTGGAGGAAGAAGAGTGGAAGACGGGGAAGAAAGTGCATTCAATCTCAATTCTACTACTCCCTCCGTCTAGGTGTGTAAGTCACCTTACGAAAACCAAATAATCCCAAAACACTTAGGCACCGTACATTAACTCCCTTCTCGTTTTTTGTTTTGTGGCATATCAACCAATAAGATATGTGGGATGTGCATGCTTTCAATGACTTGAGACTACCAAACATAACCGACTGATTTAGTAACACCAACACGCTGGTTCAGCTTATTAATTACGTGTCCCATCTGCTGCAGTGTGTATTGTCACTTCACTGCGAAGACTAGTTGAATAGTTCTCTCTGACCGAGATGGGGAATAAATGGATCGCGAGGACTTCCTTTCTACAGTATCCCTATGCCTCTACGCTCACTTCACTCATTTTGCTCCGTACCTAGTCACTTGTTGATATCTATAGCCAAATGGACATGTCAATGGGAGGGAGTAAGCCCCATGCATGCAACATGCAACACTCACACGTACACATGGACGCAAGCAACACTCACGCACCCATGCGGCACACAGCACACGACGCAACACACACGCTCACACTCAAGTGCTCAACCTACTCCCTACGTCCGTGAAAGACTGTACATTTAGAGATTTACACATTGACCATGGCATAATTAACGCCCAAAATTAGCAGACTTATGTGTGCATGCGACCATTGAGATAAGAAGATTAAATGAAGGCCGTTGCATGCTGTAATTAAGGATAGACATGTAGCCTATACCTACAACACAAGTTGGTGCATTAGTCAATCAATATCGATTTAGATTAAAGGCTAAACACATTGGAAGTGTAGATGTACATCATGTATTGCACTCTTTGTTGGAAGACCGAGGGAGGACACGTGCATGCACTCACATACACAGCCAGGGCGGTTCGCGCGCAAGGGTTGGACTCGTGTCGCGCTTGCGTAAAGTTTTGTTTAACTGATTTCTTTGCTCTGCCAACTGACAGGTGGGACCCAGAAACTAGGTGACAATTTAACCAGTCAACAAAGTGCCACATCGACTATGTCGCCGGTCAGTAGGGTGCAATACGGTGCTCTACGATGAGCTAGTGATCGCATAATCGCCGCAAAACTATATATAGTGACCGTAAAGAGCGTACTGTTACATACGTTGACCGCCAGTGTATTTTTCTCGTTTCAAATTAAGCCATATTAATCGGAAAGGACGCATTATGGACTACTAATACTAGTACTAGTACTGCTTTGATGTGTCCTGTCAACTCGCCGAACGAGGAGAAGCTTGCTTACTACGCCTCTCCCTCGCCCACGCGCGCGGTGGTTCGCAGGACGAGGAGAGGGTTTTGACTACAGCGCCCTCTCCCTCTCCCTCTCCCTCTCCCTCTCCCTCGCCCTCGCCCTCGCCCTCGCGGTGGACGTGCAGCAGTTCAATCGGTGTCAGATTGCCAGAAGCATATTGTACTGTAGTATCATCATTGTTGGACCTTCCGAAGAGGCGAAGAGCCAAGTGCAAGGTTCACACGAGTACGAACTGTTGAACCTCCCAAAGAGGCAAAGTGCCAAGCGCAAGGTTTTATAGGGGTTGTCATCCTAGTAGGAGTGTACTAGTACAACTATAGCGAACGATGCTACTGTATGATGCCGCCACGTCACGTATATCCAAAGCTGTGCCACCTTTTTTCCTCAAAGAGCGTGTTGGAGCCCGTGCAACAACCACACAAGTTGCACGTACACATAACACATTTACTAGTAATAAATTCTAAAGGACAAATGCCAGTATGCCACACAAGTTCATCTCCAACTCATGTGATAAATTTGTGCACGACTAGTCTACATATATTCATAGCGCTACCGTTCACAATTATCGTACTCCACTTACACGCTATAGATGGGCTACATGTCCTCCTCCAGGTTCCAGTCCCAGGTGTTCTTCATGGATGGCACGATCCATAGCGGTGGGCAACGGGAATCATTGTCGTAGCTTTCTAGTCCGGTTCCACACAATGGAGACTCATCCAAGCTGAAGCGGCATAAATCAGGGATAGCATGTCCTAGCATGTCGTTCATCCGGCGGTGCACACTGAGGACACAACCATGCTTCATGAATGGCAGGCCTTCCGTGTCGTGCACGGAAGGTGGCATCCGCTTCACAATGGGGTAACTATCCCCGATGAAAAGCTAGTACTCTCCAAGAGTGTTCCTCGGCACCCACGTAGCATCACGGGGGTCGAACTCGGCGCCGTTCATCTGGTACACGCGGCATCCCAGATCTGGACACATGGTGACGTACATAGTCAAGGTCCATGCATAATAATGTTGTGCTGAAATGTGGCGGTCAGTAATACTATGCAGCAAATAGTACTACTCCGGTATAGAGGAAGTAATATAACCGGCTTATTATATATAGCCACTCTTGGCTACATGGATGAGATAGTAAGACATGGAAAAACAAAAATGGTGGCAGCTAGTGGGTTCAAGTCTTCAAGGGCCTAGCTAGCTATACACGTCCTCCAAGGTAAAAAGTACTCCTACTAGTACTACAAAGTATACTACTAGTACAACAATGAAAGAGAAGGCGAGAGGGTTAAAAAATGGAATACCTGGGTAGATGGTGACGGTCCGATCATGGTAGATTATGTGACCATGTTGCACATCAGTGGTACCATGGGTAACGACTGCTAAGATAGTTGATCCCAATATGCCAAAGTCAGCTACAAGGTTCCAGGTTAGACCGAATCGCGGATGCAAATGCACATCCAGGATCGGCGATCTTATTTTGATCAGGGGATGACTGGTCCCTGCAAAATAATGGAGTACCGTTAGGGATGCAAATGATGGTTTGTGCATTCCGTTTGTAATCTCCCGTACCGTAGGATGTCAACCAGATGAAACAAGTCCCCTGGCTTGTCACCGCGAAGATGCGGCCTAGATGGCGCACGTCGTCTTCGAACGTGTAGGGGTACAAATCTTCCGCCGCCAACATGCGCCAGCCTCTGACGTTACTGCCTCCTACATTGATGGAAATCCTTATGTCGAACACCGCGATGAGATAGTAATCTCCGAAGCCGCGTCGCTTTGTCGGCGGGTCCGCAATTGATATCTTCTTCTATCTCATGTAGGCATCATCATAGGTATTCTTGCCCAGCCAGTCCGGAAGGCCGATCCCCATGGTGGAGAAGGGGTCTACCGGAACGGCCGCACTGCTGTGGATGTTGTGCAAAATGATGGTGGTATCCGGCCGGAGGTATGCAAGCCAATCTTCGTTGGCACCAACCCAGGCCTATATATAAGACGGTGGGCAGCGGAGAAATTATGGGATGGAAATGGAATAACTATGTACTACATGATCAAACTCCATTACTGACCTGCTCATCGGACAAAATCCGACTACCTCTCAACATCGGCAACTCTAGCGGAGTCAACGTGCAACCATGGCCAGGGAGCGGTGGACTGTTCGAAGTATTGTCCCATAGAAGAACCTTCTCCTCGAGGATGCATGGAAAACCAACAAGCATGGCCTGTTTAAGCAGCGTCTTGAAAAAGTTGGTGCAGGAAGCACCGAGTCTTGCGGCGGTGAGGACGTCGGAGCGGCGTGCGATTTCTCCCACAGGATCGTCGTCCAAGGTCTCCCAGCCCTGACGAGGAGGAGAACCGCCTGGCGAATCCATGGGAGCAGCGACGAACTGCCTTCTCTTCGGGGGGAGGGGAACTAGCGAGGAGGAGATAAGAGCGTAGTAACCGCAGGGCCTCGTCCCTTCCAACTGTAGATCGTTCCTCAGCGAAGGGGTGAGGCTATTATTTACTACTAGTACTCCCTCCGATTTTTTTTACTCTGCGCATAAGAGCAGACCCGGATACCAAGGCAGGGGCTCGCTGCATGCTTTCTGGATGGAAATACCCCTGGCGCATGGATGGGAGGAGTTAGCAGCTATAAATGCCCCATGCAGCCCATTGGCTGTCCGCCCGCATTCTCCTCTCTCTGCATGCTGCATGGATGTCTTCCTGTCTCTCACATGACTGCATGCGGTGGCGCTGGCCTATGAGAAGCTCGCGTGGAGATAGCAATCTTCTCTCCAGAAGTGATTTTTTTGAAAGAAAGGGATTATGGAACGTTATGGGATTGCATTATACTGTAAATAATAGCACTAGTAAGAAATTTTTGGCACTAGGTAGTAGTTTTTGGCGTGGATTAAGAAATTTTGGGTATGTTTTTGCCATTTTTTGTACACGCCAACTAGTGTCAAAAATGTCTTACATTATGTGACGGAGGAGTACGTACTTGTACTGTAGCAGTACTAGTATTACTTTTCTCAACTAGTAGTGTGATGTACTGTACTTCTAGTCTAGTCTAGTATAGTGCACCAGTTTTGAACTCTTGAATCTCAGGGCCAAGGAGCTACAGTTGGAAGTGGAGGGTACTACTGTTCTCTAGAACCATCATTGTACTATCAATGCAGGGGAAGTACACCTGCGTAGTGGCCTAGTGGGTACTCTCGGTGCTCTATTCAGCCGCTCCTCTCACGTAGCTGGCCTACTCAGCCACTCCTCTCACGCACACACTAGCAGCCTGTTTATCAGCGACGGTTACTGCGGGGGCAGAACATTTGAGTTATTTGATACAGCGAGACTAGGCTTTTCGCTTCCATTTGTGGAGGTGTAATGGATCTCGTCGAACTTTGTTAGTAGTTCCTTCTTTATGAATGAGATGAAGCAAAGCTTTTGCCTCTGTTTTAAAAAAAACACGGCAAGAGGAATTTTTTTATAGTAGAGCCGATAGTGAAGTGAAGTCCATGCATGCAACGCCACAAGCTACAGAGTAGTAGTAGAGCACTTTACGTATAGAGCCATATTGCACAGTTCCCAATGCCCCGCCAGGCTTTTCCGGCTCTTCGGGCTTAATTGGGAGGTGCTAGTTTAAATATGCTACTAGCTGGAAGCTGCAAGCGAGGTGCGGCTAGGGCGAGCCAGCGAGCCACGGGATGCTGGGAAGGAAAACCCGTTCACGTGGCTAGGCTGTCTAGTGCACCCAGATTGTGGGGCCGCACGTCTGTTTGACTTCAAAACTCAAACTACCCATGTAAAATATTGGCTCGCAGCGAAGTGTAGTAGTACTATTTTTAAAAAAAGGCCGCCATGCATTCGGCCGGGATCGAACCCACAAAATGAGGTATACACTCCCGCGACCACTAGTAGTACTTGTTGGAGTACAACGCAACCTAGAATCGCCTTTTATCGCTAGTAGTACGTACATTGTTCCTTACAAGAAACCCCTAAGAGCATGGTTAATAGTATAGCCAGCTGCTGGCTATAAGCCAGTGCCATGTCATCTACAGCCCATCTTATAGCCAACATGTAGTAGTAGTTTATTTCTTATAGCCCGCTGACTCAGCTCTATTGTACTTGCTCTAATAATGCAAGAAACCACTAGCCAAGAAACTACTACCACTTGCATACGTGGCAGACTTAAGATAAGACTACCTTATCAACCATTCTATATGCTCTTACCAACAAAAATCCTCGAGTGACCTCCTACCTCCAGCCCGTCCACCTAGTCATCCTCGGACATGGGACGCAGCTACCGCCGCCGGCAGAAAGCGAGGTAAAAACCGCCGGCGGTGCGGAGCCCATGTTGCGGCAGCCCGGATGCCAGCTCCGTCCGGCGCTTGCGGCCGCTAGCTAGCCAAGATAGCTCCGTCTAGCTGCTTGTCTGCAAGGTTTGCTAGCTAGATTGGCAAGGCAGCGCTGCGGCTTGCTCGCGCGCGCCGCACTAAGGCCAGCCATCTGGCTCGAGCGAAGGCCAGCGCGGTGGCTTGCTTGCTCGTGAGTCACGCTCGGGCCAGCCTGCCAACCCGTGTGGAGGCCAGTGCGGCGTCCGGCCCGTCCGGCGGAGTGGCGGCCAACTCGCTCATCACCGGCGCCACCGACGAACACGCATCAATACTATTTGAAGTAATGTTCAGGAAAAATAATGATTTGAGGGGGAATAATAGGATAGAAGGTTAGATGTGGGTCCCTCGTGTCAACGATCAAACAAAATGTGTTGGTTTAAGCTGCCTCGTCAGCACGGACATGTGGGCCAACCCTGTCATAAATGGGTTTAAACGAACCTAATCGGTAGGAGTACTAGGTAGTTTTTGGCGTGGATTAAGAAATTTTGGGTATGTTTTTGCTATTTTTTGTACAATAGATTCCTCCTAGGGCTGGTTGAAAGTGGTAGTTTTTTGTTAAATACTCTACATATTGTAAGTAGGAGTGAATGTTAAGCTTTGGAAGCCAATAAGCAAGACTAGTTACATAGTGCATATGTGTACATGATTGAAAGTAAATATCAACCATGAGTGACTAATATCTTGATGGAAAACTCGAAACTATGGAATACTAGGAAAATAAATGCATGGTTGGAAATACTAGCAATGTTCATGTCCGTTGCAATGAATCATAATTAGAATAATACTTATTCACAAACTTGGTACAAAACACTCTAATTTTGATATACATATGTCACTAGAGATATATTATGTTTCAATTAGAATATATTCCTTGGGCTGTTTTGGTGAGGTCAGGGAGGGATGTGGTTGGTTTTAAGATACTAATTATGGGTTTTTCTGCAAATTGGTAGACAACTGGGATGTTGGTGAGAAAAGGCAACAACTTACCTCACAATCGTTAGATGTAGATCTAATGGTCAGAAACGACGGATGGCAGACACACCAGCATCACCAACTTAGTCTTGTGTAGGAGTACTAGCAAGATCCGTGCATTGCACGGAACATCAAGATGCATTTTTTTATAAAACACTTGTTGTGATTGACCCTTGCGGGAGTAATTCCATGTGTAAAAACTAATGATATCTCGAGAAATATGAGATAAGGTGAAGAGGAGTGGGGTGTGGTGGTGGTTGGTGGTCGAACTGAGCGGAGGCATGGGGATTGACGACGCCGGCAGCGGCCACCAGGCCAGTTTGTTCAAGAGGCTTCCTTTCTTAATTTCTCAACAATGAGGTTTGTTGGAGATAAGGATGAACGAGGGAAGGCCTTGTCTGCAAATGTGGAGAGGGGTGCGGGTATCTTTTAGTTTAATTTCCATCCGTCAGATATAGATCGGACGGTCTATATTGCAAGATGGCACACGTACCATCATCACCAACTCAGTTTTTTATTAGAGAAGAAATATAAGTATGGAGATACAAATGTATTATCGATACTTGCTTCCGTAAACTAGCATCTACATTCTATTCAATGCCTCGGCATGTGGGCCCTTAGCACAATGACTTCTCGACTGTGTAAAACAAAGATTTTCCTGTCCCCGACAAGGAGGGGGTGACGGCGGCGCGCTTTTTGGCTTGCTCTAGTCCTAGTAGTCATACTAGGTGGTCTAAGCATGTGTAGATTTATTCTTTTTCACGTCTCGTGTTCGCCGTACTGCCACGACTATTCATGAATAGACGGTAAGTTATTCACGGGGAAACCCTTGTTGAGTGTGTTTGCGAGAGAGAGACAGAGAGAGAGTGTGCCTGTGTGATATGTTAGAGACTGAGGCAATGATAACAGATTCTTTGTGTCTATGTGTGTGGAGGATAGAGAGACATGTACATGGGGCTTTGTGTTGTGTAACATGGAGACACATATACATAATTAGAGAGTGAGTGTGTGAGATACACATGCAGACATGAGGAGAGATGAGGATCCAGGTAAATGGATGTTTGTGCGTGTCTGTGTGTGTTTGTGCACGCGTTTGTGTGTGAGAGGGAGAGAGTGTATGTGGATTAGAGAGACCAATGATGATGTAAACCTAGTATAAGGGAAGGGGGAATGGTGTGACATGTGTAGTAGCGAGATAGCACGGGTGCGGGCGGGGGGAGCAGACTATTTGGAAGAGACATCGAGTGTGTGGGGGGAGAGGGGTGTGAGAGCGAGAGAAAGAGAGAGCTAGCGCCGGAGAGAGAGAGAGAGAGAGAGAGGAAGAGAGGGGGCGAGAGGGGTCGTTTGTGTCCATAAATGGCATATAGATAGGGAGACAATGTTGATGTTGTCCGAAATTGGCCTATGAACGGAGACGCAAGGGAAGCGAGTCATCGTGTGTGTGATAGGGACTTCATGAGAGAGCTAGAATAGATGGTGTAGAGAACAATGTGCGAAATCGAGAACGATTATACATTAGGGAGCTATGCAAAGAGTCACGACATATATGTATACAGGGAAGAAGCTGGGGTGGGTCCGCATGTGGGAGAGATAGAAAGAGGAGAGTGGTCCACAAGGAGACAAAGTGTGCTTGTTTGCAGTGGGGGTGGTGTGTGAGGTGAGTGCGCGAGAACCACATAACTAGGGAGATAGACGTTTGGGGGCGACGTTTTGTGTGTATACGAAATATACACTCTACATAGTGCGTGTGCTTGGGTAAGAGAGATAGCGGGAGACCTAGAGAGTGAGGGAAGAGATGTGTGCATGCCCGAGAGACAAAGTGATAGAGACCTATGTTGGGGTCTGGACTTTACAAGAGAGAGGGGTGTTAATGTGCTCGTGTGTTGGTGTTTGGGGGAGAGAACGACTTCTGTGTGTGTGTGGTGGGGGGGGGTGACTTCAGATAAAGAGTGAGGTGTCTATATTTGAGGGACTTTAGCGTAATTGAGATATTGTGCACTCATGGTTGATCAATTTGTTTCACAGTTTGTACTATGAGATAACGATATTTTTGAACATGCGTGATATACCTTGATGTACCAGAATTACAAACCTAAGATTGGAATTTTGGAATTCGACTCCATCATTAGCTTTTGCAATTCATTTAAACAGAGGTACATTTTTTAAGCCGGGATTTCGTGATTTCAAATTCATATATCAAACCTAGAGATATACACATACGGGCATGTTCAAACTTTATAATCATCCACTTTATTCATACACATACACATTTTTGCTTTTGTCATCATATTTAGGATAAACACATTTGGAATTTCATTTGAATTGGACCGTATGATGGTATTTGCTTGTAGTAGCTCAATGATCCATATTTGAATTGAATGGACAATCTAAGTTTCGAGTTGGAGACATTGATTTTCAGAACTTGCACATTTTTTGCGTGCAAAACAAACAAATTGTCGGCCATGATATCATAGTCGGTCGTACGAGAGCAGAATACTTATAATTTTAGGCGCCAAAAGCTTTCAAACTTCCCGCTCACATCGAAATATCACGCGCCCGAAAGTTTAGCCCTGCGATATTCCTGTTTTACCCCTGCGACATGAACGGAAAAGGGCTGCTTTGGTAACTCCATTGTTTTCCCCTCTTTGCCCCCAACATTCTTCCCCAGAGCCCCTCCCCGACCCCCCCAACCACGGCAAGCCGCCGGATCTAGTCCTCCGCCGCAGCGGTGGACCTCACACCCAGCCGGATCTACCTTCCGCACCTTGGAACCCCCGACTGCCAACTCACTACTTCACCGGAGCCGCTTCAGCGACTGGCTTGTCCACCACTCCAGATCTCCTTGACCGCCATCATGGTCCACCGCACCGGATCTGCTTAACCGGCGCCCTCATCCACCATAGCGTAGGCCCTTCACTGACTCCCTCGTCCGCCCCTCCGCTGGCCCTTCATACAAGCCCTCGTGCGCCACAACAGATCCGCCTCACCGAAAGCATTGTACAACGTGCCCGCCGAAGCCTTTGTCCACTACACCGGACCCTCTCCACGGACGCCATATTCAACTCCACCAGCCCTGCTTTACCGACGCCGCAGCCTCATCAGGTTATTTCAATTTGTACTCCTTCGGTTTTTCTCTTTATCGTGCAACTGTTCACTTACCACAGATGAGCTTTCTTGTATGTCGACAGGCGCCGCAACCGTAGCACCGGAGCCGCTTCAGCGACGGCGACAGCCGGCCCAAACTCAACCGCAACACGAGCACCATCGACGATCCTTAGCTATCAAGTATGACAACGATACCCATACGCCGCCGAGAATCAGGTACTATTATCCAACGGTCGGCGCCTACGTTCACTTTCCTAGCATAAGCACCGCACCTTTGAATTTCTTCAGGGCATCACTCAGTTTTTCATGAGACGCGTTATTCTGCTTGCACCTGTAGGGCCATACTTCTGGCAGTGAACATGTTACATGTGCTAAATTACATACCAGTGCACATATAATTAATATGCTTTAGTTTTGTTCTGATGCCACCTGTTGGTTCCATCAGACTGCTTAATGTTCTCTATGCTTAATTACACATCAGCAAACTAGCATGTGGTTCCGCTGCTTTTTGTTCGTTTTACCCTACATTTTCTGATGCTAGCTATTACATCACTGCTCCGAGCCTCTGTTCATTACTTGTTTGTGTGTTCTTGATCTTCCCAAGTTGCATGACTAATTTGATGCTTCTATTAATTATGGAGCTGCCAACCCCATCAAGCAAAATATTTGTTCTTTTGGGGCTGGCACGTCGAACAAGCATAAAAATAGAGGGAAGCAGATATACTCCCTCCGATTCTATTTACTCTACCCATAACTCTTGACCCGCATACCAAGGAGGGCACTGGTTTAATTTTTCTAGACTAATTCGCCAATTAATTAGGGTAGAGGCGGATGGGGCGGGGCACAAAAGGAAACCAGCGCTAGGAATCGGCAACGCGTAGACTAATACGAGAAAATTGAGAAAAAGTTATACGCAAAGTAAAAAGAATCGGAGGGAGTATTGTCGTGTATGCACACACCCTTCTTTCATTAGTTTAGATGAACCATTGATGATCAATTCGGACCAGTGCATGCGATTAAAATTAATTTTACCTAAATAGATGGTGCAGAATAAACTACAACAACTAGATTTGCAACCACGGGATGCTGATGATGTCATCAAAGAACATTGCAACAACAGCTAGGCTTCACAACAACATATGGTAAGCCAGTGTGTTTTAGTACATGTGAAATGTAATGCGGGTGGGATGCTTTCTTGGCTTGTGCCCTCAACGTGTAATCCTACCGAATTACAAATAGTTGAGTTGTCTGCTTTACTGTATTGCTTGATTCGAATGCTTATTTGTTGTTACGCCAATATGTCAGCAGTGCCTGTTGTACTATCGTAAAGAAATTCATGCCTATTTCATTTGAGTCCTTAACTTTTCCTCTCAACTTCATCACAAGACTGTCTTCGTAGTTTATATGAGGCCACAATGTTAAGTGCTTTCTCAGATTATTTCAACTGCTTAGATGCCTTGGCAACTTAAATATAATGGTTGTACACTCCCTTTCAACTAGGGATGTCAACTGGGTCCGGTTTAATCCCGATTAAAGTCCACTAGTGGTATGATAGTTCAAAAGAGTTTTTGTTTTTTTGAGGAAAATGAACTAGGGAGGTAGCAAAAACTAACTAGATGGGACTGGCGGATTTCGTTTATTTGCCACTTACATCCCTAGTTTCATCTTACCATTTTAATTTCTTTTCGGCTGATGCTGCTTCGAACCATTTAAATATAGTTTGCCATGCTTGGCAATAATTCGTCCGTCGTTTACCATATAAGCTTACTGCCTGGATCATACAATAACTATCTCTTACTGATGTCCAGCGGAAACCTTTCAGGATGCCGTTCACACTAGGCGTTCACACTAGGACACAATGTACAACCCCAGAATCTATTTGTGGAAGCAGTGCACCATCCATGTTACCATATGGTAGCAGTTCAGAGGCAACACCGCCGGAGAGCAGTCTAAGCACAGATATTATAGTGCTTGAGGCTCTACTAGAGGCAGAAAGAGATGGTGTGGCTGCCATGAATGAGGTAATATTTATCTTGAGGCTGGAAATTACGGAATTAGCAGCACGCATTATGCAAGCAACCCAAGAATTGGAGGAAGTAAGAATGTTGCATTTGAAGACGGAGGAGGACCTGCTGTTTCTGCTATCTGAAGCCCAAGATAATCCCGGTTCTTCTTTAGATACCAGTTCAAATTTTCATTAGATTATTGTACTTGCATGTTGTGTCATGTCTCTGAATGGATTATGTTGCAAGACCCCCTATGTTGTCCATGTGTTGTAATGATCCGAATTTTTTAGGCGAGGTAATCCTCAGAAATTGTATGATTGACATAAGGTGATCTGTTTGTCGTGTGAGCATATTGTATTGGATGAAATAACTGTTTGACTCAGAGTGTATCCAACCTACTGAATGCGAAGATCACGACATTTCTAAATCATAATCATATATAAAGTTGGAATACATCTTTGTTGTGGTTGTGAAGAAATAAATAACAAAATGTATAATTATCTATGGATATTCGTAATCGAATACAAATTGGATTTGAATTTAGTTTGCCAGGTCCCAGGGCAAACGTGAATGCTAATTCTCCCAAGTTTTAAACGAAGCGGCTAAACACCCACTATAATTTATGGGCTGCTCGAAGCAAGTGTTTGCAAGATGGAAATTACTATCTACCCCTGACACTTGACATCCTTATCGACAGGATTTACACTGCTGTCGATAGGGGTAGACAAGTAACTTCAATCAGACGTGACACGATGGCCTCTGAGCCCATTCAGACACAGTGGGCGCCAAACGTGGGCGGCAAAACACATTTGATTCAAGCTCTTCTGAAAGACATGTGTCTCTTCCTCCATTTCCCCATTCATACACGGTGGGCGGCAAAACAAACTCTCCTCGTCCGAAATCGACGTAGGCTTATATTTTAAATAGGGGCAGATGTGTAACTTCCATCAGACGTGACACAACCGCCCTACCTGTCAGCCCCGTTCATACACCATGGGCACCAACCGTGGGCAGCAAAACACCCTCTCCTCGCCCGAAATAGTTACCGGCAAATATTTGGGAGATGCGAGATTACCGTCCTATCCCTAACCGATGCGATGTCCGAAATTTTAAACGGGGGATAAGTTCGTAACTTTCCCCCATTTCAGAGAAGTGCGTCCCAAAGTTTGAGATCCCCCCTCCCCTCCATTTCCCCATTCATACATCGTCGGCGGCACGACAACCTCCGCACTGCGGCCAGCCTCCTCCGTCCGCCACCCCATCCTCCACCTTGCCGGAGCCGCTACCCCTACCCCGTCGTCCACTGCAAGAGATGGACGTCTCTCATCCACGGTGCTGGACCAACATCCTTTCATCGCCTCCTCTCACTTAATCGGTGCCGTCGTCCACCTTGTCATTGCCGCTCCTACGACCACCTCGTCCACGGCAACATGATATATCCCCCGACCCGGCCGTCTGCCATATAGTCTTCTTCCCCGCCGCCGACAGCCATCGCACCCGCAGCACCCTCAATGTATCAGCATAGGCCTACACGGCGTCGCAAGAGAGGTGGTACTCTTCCATATGTGCTTAAGTTATTGTTCTCACCCGGAAAATAGATCGTAATTTGTTTACTGTACTTTTCTTGTCCGTACCAAATCGTAGTGGCTAGTTGAAAGCAAACATTGGTTGCGAAGTAGCTTTGTCCGGTTTGCACCTTCAGATCCGCCATGGCACGGGCACTATACTAGTAAAGCTTATGGTTTCCCCCCTTTATATTCACTACCATCATCGTAGGTGCTTCGTGTCGTGCTAGCACTCCTCCTCAAGACCTCAACCAAAAGCTTACGTGTTGAAATACGAATCTGATATGATGCTCATATCACTAAAACAGAGAATGTTTAATTGGTCACCTAATGTTCCTGTATTCGTTTTGAAAAGCATGTGCGCCACCCACTGGTCCAGCTAGTTCCACTTTCCTGATTTTTCTCTTGATGCTTAGGGTTTCCCCCTTTTATCTACTCTACTATGATCTGCGTAGGTGCTTTCTGTCGTACTAGCATTACTCCACCCTTCAAGCTAAACAACACAACACTCAGAATTCGAAAGCTTAGTTGTTCAAATATGATTGTGATATGATACTGATATTAGTTAACCGACACATTTAATTGGTTAGCTAAAGGTCCCACTTGAGTTTCCAAATGCATGTTGCGACATATAGAGAGACAGCATAATTGCATTTCTTTGTCACTTGTTGACCGTACTTTCTTGTCCATACCAAATCTTAGTTGTTATTTCAAAGCAAACATCGGTTGCTAACTACCCTTTACGCGGTTTGCAGCTTTAGATCTGCCATCCCACTGCCACGGTCAACATTGTACTCATCATGCTTATGTTTTCCCCATTTTATGATGACCACAATCAGCCTACAAGGTTCGTGTCGTAATAGCACTGCTCCACCCATCGAGCTAAACAAGCTTAGTTGTACAAATTCATATATGATATTATTGCTGATATTAGTAAAACTAAGAGATGTTTAATTGGTTAGCTAAATGTTCCTACTTTAGTTTCGAAATGCATGTGAGCCACATATGGAGAGACCGGAAAGAATAGTATTTCTCTGTGCTCTCTGGTTCATCATGGGTGGCCAACCGACATTGTATTAAAAGACTTGTAATATCTTCAATCTGCTTGCTCTTCTGCTCTTCTTTAAGATGATACTCTTCTCTTGCGGTCGACTGGTCAGGTCGAGTTGTTCTCCCTTAGTATATTTTGAATCTGTCAGGTCAGGTCGACTTGTTCTTCTTTACTATATGTTGAAGCTATCATCTGCGAAGTGTCATCACTTCTGGAGCTATCATATTTTGAGTAGTAGGCCACATTATATTAATGCACACAACAAATTACAGCATGCATGGCATCTTTTAAAAGAATTGCAGAGATAGCACAAAGGGATTTACAAGGAGGTAGTATTGGATTAGAATCACTTCTGCATTACAATGAAAATCTCATTTGTTTTTATGTTTTCATGCATGTCAGATATTGAACATTATCGAAATGAATATGAGAATGGGCGCACGAGAGGAATATTGTGGAATGATCCACTGCCTAACAAACTTGGCATGGTGGAGGATGGCCTATCTTATTCACCCATCAAGGTGCTTGCTCTAACTTTGCAAAGTTGTATTGGTCTCACATATTTTGCTTCTGACCTCTTGCATTACTTCTACTTTGTTACACCATCTGCTTAGTTTAAGCATCATATATGAGTATATGCCATACCTATCCATTTTCTATACCTATTCCATGTGTCGTCACACTATGTTTTTCCAGTCAAATGTTGTTCTTTCGTAATAGGTGTCCAAAAGGAAGAGGGTGAGTGCAGGTCGTCAAGGAGTACAAACTAGGTATTTGGAAAAGGTAGTGATACTTGTTAAATCGGATAGATCAGCAGCCACAGAAAACACAGGCCCAACTGTACCACACTTTACCCCTACTCCAGTGGCCAAACCCCTATTAGAACTGCTGGGAGCCCAGCGTCAGGTACTGTCTATGATATCAATTCAAAATTTGAACTCCTAAATTTCTGCTTGTGCCTTACCTACTCTCTTGTATGAAAACTAATTTCAGATGAATCTCCTTGCTCAAAGGATCATACGATCTCAAAACAATAATGGGCTCTGCATTGCTCTTGTCAGTACCTCTCTCCCGTTTGCCTTGTAACACTGTACTTCATTAATTGCTATTTGATTATGTATCATCAGTCTGCACCTGAGCTTCATTATCCTCTGTTTCTTCCAATATTATTTGATCTATATTTACCGTTTGCAAAATGTAGAATAATGGCAATGCTTATAAATATTTTTCTTTGGGGAATTTATTGAATTATCCTTCCATCAACATGGAGAAGGGCTTTGTCCAGCCCATGTTAACATGTAATGTAAGTTCATCCTTCTCAAGCCTTCAAACTTTGTTCTAGTATAGATTTGGATAGGCATCATTTCCTCCACTGTTGTTTGCTTTGCTGTTTACATCTGATTGGATGTTTGCAACAACTACCAGTTTCAAATTGTAGTTGTAAAAACATGTTCCTTATGCAGAACAGGTCCATTTATTTGCTTATATAATTGTGAAACCTGTTACGTGTCTCCTTGTTTCTCTTTCAGACTCGTATCTCTTACGCCAGGCAGAACTTTAGGGAAGATAGTGAGCCAAACCATCTTGAGGACAGTGAGATGACCCCAAGGTCCTGTCTTGATGAAGACAGTGAGTTGAAGCTACTCACCAGCAGGTGTGAGACAACCTCTGTGCAGTCGCTGCCTCAATCAGTTCGACTTCTTTAGTCTCAACTTAAAGCGGAAAGGCTTGCTTCAGCTCAGCTCCGACTTGAAGTCAAAGATGCAATGAAGATGTCAGAGGACTGCCGTGCGCACCATCATGCCTTAAATCTAGTGTTGAGGCATCTATCATCGTTGACACAACTGAGGTCTACTCAGCTTCTTCAGCTGTTTGGGGGGGCCCGACCTGGCCAGGCCTAGTGCCTTCTGAAGTGCTCTCAGTTTTGTATATTCTTTTGTCGGCGCGTTTATTTGCACTGGTGGCGAACTTTGATGCCCAGTGGATGTAATATGTGTGATAGCCGTGATAGCCTAGCGTAAGTTGCTTGCTTATTTATTTCCTTGTTGTCTTGTTTATTTGTTTGCTTCTAGTCATTCCAGTTCTTTTTTCGCGGTTTGCTAGTGGCTGCAATAACCTATTTTTTAAAACTAGGCCACAATAACCATGGGCTAATATTTACTGTAGTGACACTGGGCCTCCTACAGGTCGTAGAAACAGTGGGCCTTCTACGGGCTGTAGAAACAATGGGCCTTCTACGGGCCGTATCATCAATGGGCCTTATACGGGCAGTATGATCGATGGCCAAACATGGGCCAATAACAGGCCGCATTACGGCCGTAAACGTACTAGAGTTGGAATCGTCCGTTCATGGGCCGACCATAACGGGCCATCGTTAATAGGCCATATTTGATGACGCTATGAAAATGGCCCAACGCATTAACGGACCACAAACGGGCCGACTGTAACCACGGGCTGAATTTGGCCCACAAGCAGAACATGACAGTAATGGGCCGTAAGTAAACGAATGCTGGAAATGAGCCCAAGAATAAATGGGCTCTGAGAAGGCCGAAAGATAACAAGGGCTGGAAACGGCTGACGGTGTCCTGGACTAGGGGGTACTCACCATGTCGTCTCCCGATCTATTAGATTGGGCCGAGGACCCCCATGGCCGTATACTCATGGGCCAGTTCGGACGGCTACCGCATACAAGGAAGAATCCACAAGACTTGGCGATCAAGACAAGGACTTCTCCCCACCGGCGTATTCGGCTAGGACTCTTGTTATCCTAGGCCTCCGGTGCATTATATAAACCGAGGCCAGGCTAGTCGATAGAATCAACTCCATACAATATATACACAATCATACCATAGGCTAGCTTCTAGGGTTTAGCCTCCTTAATCTCGTGGTAGATCTACTCTTGTACTACCCATATCATCAATATTAATCAAGCAGGAGTAGGGTTTTACCTCCATCAAGAGGGCCCGAACCTGGGTAAAACAAAGTGTCCCCTGTCTCCTGTTACCATCCGGCCTAGACGCACAGTTCGGGACCCCCTACCCGAGATCCGCCGGTTTTGACACCGACATTGGTGCTTTCATTGAGAGTTCCGATGTGTGATCGACAAAAGGATCGATGGCTCGCCTGCACATCAACTGCGACTTCGGCATCTTCGTCACCAGCTCGACTGGTCACCTTGGTTCGACCAAGAATTTCGCCCCATGTTCAGATCACCATGTCCGGACGCAGGCCTTCATCAAACATCAACTCCGATCTCTATCAAGATCACGGAGGAATCATCTATGGAGCTCGGGGGCTCAACGTCAACATTGCCCTCAAGCGACCGTGCTATTTTTCTGGACAGCGAACTCGTATCTGCCACCACCACCTCCTCGAGTATCGCTTTGACGATTGCTTTGGTGGAATTGTGCGGAATTGAGTCTACAACAACCCTGGAAAATTTCGTCGAGTTCCGATGGAGGAATCTCTGGCAATCCACGATATACTGGAGCCCTTTCAAATCTGGACGGGAATTTGGATGAGTTTAGGGCGTGGTGTCCAGCTTCTAGCTCGGACGTCCTTTGGAAGATCCAACCGTTGATCGGCTGCGAAATTCCTATATCTACAACCTCTCAAAATTTCGGCTCGATCCAACCGTCCAAACTCCGGAAACCTTCCGATTAGTGCATCACTTTTCGGATCTGTTTTTCTGCGTGAAAACGAATCCGACCCGAGTTCATCTTTTTTATGAACAGGATTTCAGACATCCCTTTTGAAGGAAGTTTTGTATGGGGTATTGTGTTTTGTTCCCGAACACATCCCACTAACTGTAAGATCTTTTGAACATGATCTTCAACATCATGCTGGTGTCAAACCAGTCCGGCAATATTACTCCACGGCTGCCGACCTGCGCTAGACACGGCGTCACTTTGTTGAGCCGAACTCAACTTCTCTGGATCATCATCTCGGCAAGGCGAACAAGAGTCCGGCATCGCGAAGGATAAATCATCACCAACATCGCCGCCCCACGGATTACACGGAGCGGGCATACCGGCATCACTGCACGGTCGCTTCATCAAGCCGGCATCGACCACGTCACGACCTGCATTGATAGGGCCGCACTATTGCTTCTTCAAGATGGTGTCCATCACGCCGACCTACTTCGACTCATCGGCTAACATCGAGGCTTCGACATCTCGGCTGGACCAGGGGCTTCGCCATCTCTTCATCAACCTACTCCGAACACTTCGGCGTCACTAGCCGACCAGCTCCGTCACGTTAGCTGGGCCGAGGGCTTTGCCTCGGCGAGCCAACCTTCGCCAGCATTGCCATGTCGTCGTTTTATCGCCCATCAGGCAATGGGTGTGCGGATCGAGTCCCAATTTTGGGAATCACCTTCCTTCGGATGGCTACAACAAATAAACCAGGTGCTATTAACCTGAATATGTTTTGCTTGTTTGGGTTCATTTTTTCCCAAGGAATTATTAGTCTGGTTCGTCCGTCATATGTACACAGGTCTATCAAACGGTGGCCGCATTAACGACGGTCACGTGGTGGTTCGATCAGTTTCCGTACATAGTCCAGCGAACGCCGCATCCGGAGCTCGGACCGACCTGTGAATTCAGGCTTTGCCACGCCTTTACTACATCACGCCGACGCCCTGCATCGACATTGACTTCGGCGCCAGGCCATATTTCTTCTATTCCTCACTTTGCATAAATTATTTATTATGCAACATTTTTTTAATTATCATTATTACTATTATCTCCAGTTTGCACTATTTTTTGTGCACAGGAAAATGATCTGGGGACTTCGGTGTCACTCTGCCGGTCTGCATTGACCGTGCTATGTCACCACTTCGGCGTGTCGAGCTCTCCGCTCCGCCACCTCGGGAACAGCTTGGGGGATGGAACCTTGCCCTGCATCAAGTCGGACCGCGTCATCAATACCGAACACATTAACCAGCTAAGTCGCTTTCATGCTCAAAGCTTTAATTTCTAACTTGTGTCCGGTTCGACCAAGCATTATACTTTTTTGGAAAAAAGTTGCTTGTAAAAAACTTTCTTGTCCAAACTTTGTTTGTGACGCATAAATTCAAATACCCAATTCATTCGGGGGCTTCCTTCATGAAGCTTTTCCACTTGCATATGATTATACTTGTACGGCTTCGTTCCTTGTTCGTGTATTATGCCACAATATGCACCACATTGACTTAAGCGATTTGCAAGCTGGGTTGCCTCGCTCCTGTGTTTACCCCTACGTTCCCGATTGTTTGGCTAGGGAGTAAAGGGAGCACCTCTGCGATTGTCACGATCGGGTCACCCGAGCCGGACCTCAGACTGGGTGAAGCCGAAAGCTAGTGTTCTTATAGTTATTCAATGATGGTCGGCACACAACGGAACCCATGAGTACAAAAAATCTATTGCACAAGTCTCATAATAACAATGAGCACCGAAGAAAGGTATCGGTGGGGGTACTATTTTCTTCGAAGATGCTTCTTACACTTTGCAGTAATATAGCATAAGTTCCCTGAGCGCGCTTTGTCTGTTACAGCCTTATGGCCTGATTGCCTGGTTATTGGAAACACCGTCGATATTCTCGACAGATGGAGTACATAACACTTTTCGGTCCTTGACTGAAGAGGGAGAAGCCGACGGTCGGTTAAGACGCGTTTAAAGTTCGGTTGAACATAGATATGATATAAGTACTTCGGTACATGGAACATTCTTTTACCCAAGTCACTTGGGGGCTCTTAAATTTATATGAGCCATTTTATAATAAGTGTTCTTGTTGTTAGTCGTTGCAAAGTTTTATTATTATTATTTATCACTCCTTTTTTCGACACGAGTGTGCGGTCACTAGCCGGGGAGCCTAATTTCTCTCTCAAAGCCGCTAGAGTTTAGTTTGCTAAACTGGCCTAATGAGAAGTACTCCGCCCTCGGGATAGGAGGTTGAAGCTGTAGGCTGACCCGCTCGAAGTCTTGAGATAGGATGTGTCATGTTAAAGGATGACAGAAGCACTTCTTTTTTCTAAGACCAATTTTCGAATTGGCACCGAACACTTGATCTTGTTCGGACGTCATGTTTTTACTGACGTTTCTTGGTTTTCCAAGCTTTTTGGCACTTTTAAACTATTTGTGCTTTTCCAGCATTAGTCTCGCAGTGCAACGCCGGACACCTTTAGGGATTCGGCAAAAACATTCTCAGATATTGCTATATATGCATCGGTTTCGAATTGTGTCTTCGGTCAATAGTTGGGTTGCCCGGCTCCTGCACTTGCTTCCTACGTTCCATTTTGTTTGGCTAGGCGTGCAAAGGGAGAACCACTGCGATTGTGCTTCTAGATCACATGGTTAAGCACCTTAGTGGAGAAAGCCGAAAACTGACTGTCACAATAAGAGTAAACTGGTCAGCGATCCGATGACTATGACGGGCCATTCATAACATTGGCCGAAGTGTTTACGGCTTGACCTCGACTGTCACCGAACACTACCGGGGGCTATTAACTGGCCTCCCAAACTAAATCCTTGATATTTTGCTCTTACATTCGAGCTGAGGTTTCATGATCATGCTTAGCATGACAACCCAAAGAAAGGAACCGATAGCGGGACTATTTTCTTTGGAATACATTTCTTCTGTTAAACAGTAATATAACATTTCTTCCTTTGTTTATAAAACCGTGTGGCCAGATTGCCTTGTTTTTCGTAAATCTTTGCCCTCATAAAGGCTTTATAAAGTAGGACAAACACTCCTCAGCTACTGGCCAAGGAGGTGGAAGCCGATGGTCGGTCAACAAAGTTTTTTACAATGCGGATCCGAGCATTAATGACGTAAAGTACTTGGATACATAGAGTCATTACACATAATTTGTGATTTTACTATGGATATTGATCCTTAATTCGGCCACCCGTGCCCACATTAAGGCTCGGGGGCTACTGGGCTTCGGGCTTATTATTTACAAATATTAAAGGGGCACATCGATCCCCTGATCTGGTGTTGCCACCCGACCAGTGTCTCGGGGGCTACTGCATTGCTTGTCCAATGCAGAAAATTTTATGTGCAATATAGTTTCCGAGGAGATTTTGATCCTCAGGTTGTTCGGCCGCACCCAACCTGAGTCTTGAGGACTGAGCATGCCGCTTTTGTGTCTCGAAGTATTCTGCCGAGCTAGGACTTGATCCTCAGGCCGATTTTGCAAATCAACCTGAGTCTCAGCGGCTACTGGGATCAGCGGTCTTATGTCATCCTTCATGTGCATCTCGGGTTTTAGACCGATACACACCTTGAGGGATACTGGCTATATATCTCGGCAGAGAATAAATTGCACCAATAAAAAATATTGACAAAAAATCGGCCCATAGTCGGGGTGGTGCACCACCTCGGAAGCAGTCCGGCATAAAGCTCGGGCACTAGTGGCTGGCTCCATAGAGGGCATTTCCGGCATTAAGCTCGGCTAAACTCCTTCAACTTTTTTGAACCAAGGTGATATGACACCTTGGATATAGTCCGGCGTTGGAGCTGGGACACTGTCCGGCGTTGGAGCTCGGATATAGTCCGGCATTGGAGCTCGGATACAGTCCGGCGTTGGAGGTTGGACATAGTCCGGCGTTGGAGCTTGGATACATTCCGGCATTGGAGCTCGTAAGCGGTCCGGCATTGGTGCTTGGCCGCAAAAGATACCTCGAATGCAGTCCAGCGTTAGAGCTCGGACGCAAGAGGACACTGCCTCCCGGGAACAACTTCAAACCCGAGGTGTGGCATGAAAATAAACAAGGCATTGATAAAGGCCAGAAACTTAAAGGGGCTCCTCGGATACCCGACGTGTAAACTCGTCGAATACATTTCGGCGATCCTCAAGATCGAAGATAAAGAAGATTTGTTGAACCAGTTTTCATGACCGGCAACCGAAGATGAAGAACAGTTCGGAAGAATCGAGGAGCATTCCTAACTTGAAGACCGGTTCAGGGGGCTACTGACGGTGTCCTGGACTAGGGGGTACTCACCACGTCGTCTCCCGATCTATTAGATTGGGCCGAGTACCCCCGTGGCCGTATAATCATGGGCCAGTTTGGACGGCTACCGCATACAAGGAAGATTCCACAAGACTTGGCGATCAAGACAAGGACTTCTCCCCACCGGCGTATTCGGCTAGGACTCTTGTTATCCTAGGCCTCCGGTGCATTATATAAACCGAGGCCAGGCTAGTCGATAGAATCAACTCCATACAATATATACACAATCATACCATAGGCTAGCTTCTAGGGTTTAGCCTCCTTGATCTCGTGGTAGATCTACTCTTGTACTACCCATATCATCAATATTAATCAAGCAGGAGTAGGGTTTTACCTCCATCGAGAGGGCCCGAACCTGGGTAAAACAAAGTGTCCCCTGTCTCCTATTACCATCCGGCCTAGACGCACAGTTCGGGACCCCCTACCCGAGATCCACCGGTTTTGACACCGACAACGGCCCAACGGAATAACGGGCCATTAATGGGTATAAAGTGATACACTGTTCATTACGAGCCAGTTTCACCACGGGCCGTTAATGGGTGTAAAGTGATACACTGTTCATTACGGGCCAGTTTCACCACGGGCCGTTAGTAGGCCAAGAGTTACATAGGCCCTCATATGGGCCGAAAGACGTCATGGGCCATACATGGGCCTGAAGTGAAAACGGGCTGGAATCATATTGGATGGCCCAGATGACGCTACTGGGCCTAATTCGGATAGGGCGTAACGGGCCTTGGGTTAGCGGGCTATAAATGGGCTATATTCGAACAGGCCGTTAACAGGCTTTCCATGGGCCGGCCTGCCGGCTTTTGACCAAGTCAAACGGGCCGGCCTTTTCACAAGAATGGGCCTCTGTTGGGCCGTGCCACGTGTCGACGTATAATAGGCGCCTTCCGTCCAATGAGTGGTTTACATTTGTCCCAATGATGAGCTGACACGTGTTTCCTCCAGCCAATGATGATTTTACACGTGGAAAATCCCCATTGGTCGGGGCTGTTAACGGGTTATCGGATCCAAAACCTGACCCGATAGCTTAACAGCGTTCCGTTATGGTGGATGCCACGTGTCGGTCACCCTTGACGAAAGCACTTCTGTGACGCGCGATTTATCGTCATGGAAGTGGACACTTCCGTGATGATAATTTTGGTAATGTCATGGAACACTTCTATGACAGCACAGGTATGACTATCTTGATTCTGTCATAAATTTGTCATGGATGTACATGCATGACAAAAAAGCGACCTACTGTGACAAACATGTATCATCACGGAAGTGTATTTTTTTGTAGTGAAATGAACCAAACATTGCACAATATAACATACTCCTAATAGAAGATCAAACAGTTAACCAAACCAATCATGCTTAACAACTTGGAAATATAACAATTGTATTTGTTTCTCATGTATTTACTTCAGCCAAATTCAATTTATTCCTCACGTGGTATACAATAACAGAATGCACTCACAACTATTGAACATCGCATTGCAGAATCGAACCAAACAGTTAAATAAACACCACAACTCAAATAAACCAAACGTTAACTGAGCACCACATTGCACAATGTATAACCAAACCAAGCATGCTTGACAACTTGGAAATATAGCAATTGTATTTGTTTCTCATGTATTTTGTAAAGATAAAATTGATTTATTTCTCACATGGAAGATAATACAAGATTGCAGCCTAAAGAATTGAACATCACATTTGCAGAATTGAACCAAATAGTTAACTGAAGACTATAATTAAAAAACAGTTCATAAGTGAGCACCACACTGCACGACATATAGAACATATACACTAGAGCAACAAATTGCATGGTAAAATTAGATAGCACAATTCACTAGAATTTGTGAAGAAAAGGTAGGAGCAGCACACGTAATGGGTAAACCGAGCATGCTTAACCGGCGTAGCTAGCAAATGGCAAGGTGCTCCTCCAAGATCTGGGGGTCGGCACGAATGGTAGCCATTGTGACCTCATCCGCGCGTGCGGCTGCGATTTGCTTCTCCGCTGCCAAATGCTCCTTGAGATCCTGGCTATACTACATGCACCATGGCTTAGGGCGGCACTTATTTGGTGCGGGGGTCAGTGATTTGGGCGGAAGGTGTCGTGCTGGCGGTCGGGGCATGTGGTATGTGGAACGAGGAGAAGGATGGGGGTCGGGTGTTGATTACCTGCCTGGATAGACGAGCCTGAGCAGCGTGAATGAGGGTTGTCGGCGAGGAGGCGGAGCTGCAAGCAAGGAGTGAAGGTTTCAACTTGGAAAGGAAGGCGGAAACAGGGGAAATGTGACTTTTGGTAAGGGGGAGGGGGCGGGGAGGTAGTTATTTCCGCGGAACCCGAAAATTTGGAATCGCTTCAGCGAAAAAACTGGCGCGCAAAGTGTCATCAAACACAGTCCCTTATTCGGAACTGTGTACGATATGTGAACATCACAAATGATTCATGTAGCTTAACCCATGTGTGATGAGTTTCAACGTCAAAAATTTGAACACCACGCCACCGTGGCTCTCCGGCAAACGTCGATGTACTTGCTTTGTTAATTCCAGTAAATCCAAAATCCATCAATAATTCATGAACCTTGGCATGCTATCATGGAGCGGCATCAACATGTCACGATAAATTTTTTGTCCCATTTGGGGCAGGTTTGGGGATATGCTTCTCACAAACCAGAGCTTCTCACAACAAGCCTGATGCTTTCGGTAGGGAACGTTTCACCTTTCTGGACGAGACAATATCCATTGCCTCTTCTTGATTTCAATTCTTTTCCTAGTGTCAACATAGAACAACAGGAGTGTTGTGTCAATTTTTGGGATTTTTCGGGGTTCGTTTGGACATTTTTATGCATTAATTGAGTTTTCAATGCATTTATGTGCATAATTCAAATTTGAACTACATGCACATGCTCTAATGCATATAAATTGGTTGAAAATTCAAATCTGTATCCTTGGTTGCATGCTTAGGTTCCATGCAAGAAATGGGAAGGAATGTCAAACACCCTGCCACTGTCAATCGGCCGCAAACATTGAGATACCTTGTTTTTAAATTCTAGTAAATCCAAAACTCGTCTGAAATTCATGAAGCTTGGCATGCTACCATGGAGCGGCATCAACATGCTGTGGTAAAAGTTGTGTCCCATTTGGGACAGGTTAGGGTATATGCTTCTCACAAACCAGAGCTTTTCACAACAAGCATGATGGTTTCGGTAGGGAACGTCCCACCTTTGGGGACGAGACGATATCCATTGCCTCCTATTGCTTTCAAAAATTTTCTCGTGTCAATGTAAAACAATATTAGTGTTGTGTCAATTTTTGTGATTTTCCGGGGTTCGTTTGGATATTTTTATGCATCAATTGAGTTTTCAATGCACTCATGTGCATAATTCAAATTTGAACTACATGCACATGCTCTAATGCATATATATTGGTTGAAAATTCAAATTTGTGTCCTTGGTTGCATGCTTAGGTCCCATGCAAGAAATGGGAATGAGTGTCAAACACCTTGCCACCATCTCTCGGTCACAAACATTGAGATACCTGGTTTTAAATTCTAGTAAATCCAAAACTTGTCTGAAATTCATGAAACTTGGCATGCTATCATGGAGCGGCATCAACACGCCGTGGTAACTTTTTTGTCCCATTTGGGGCAGGTTTGGGTATATGCTTCTCACAAACCAGAGCTTCTCACAAACCAGAGCTTCTCACAACAAGCAAGATGGTTTCGGTAGGGAATGTCCCACCTTTGGGGACGAAACGATATCAATTGACTCTTATTGCTTTCAAAAATTTTTCTCTTGTCAACATAGAACAACAGGAGCGTTGTGTCAGATTTTGTGATTTTCGGGGTTCGTTTGGACATTTTTATGCATTAACTGAGTTTTCAATGCATTTATGTGCATAATTCAAATTTGAACTACATGCACATGCTACAATGCATATAAATTGGTTGAAAAATCAAATCTTTGTCCTTGGGTGCATGCTTAGGTCCAATGCAAGAAATGGGAGTGAATTTCAAACACCAGGGCACCGTTGATTGTTGGCAAAATGTTGAGATACTTTGTTTTTAAATTCTAGTGAATCTAAAACTCGTCTGAAATTCATGAAACTTGGCATGCTATCATGGAATGGCACCCAACATGCTATGGTAGTTTTCGTGTCCATTTTGAGAGAAGGCGCACTCGAATAATAGCCAACAAAGGCATTTTGAAAAAATAACTGCCACTTCAATATCTCAAACGTTTGTATAATTCAAACCCTGTGCTTTCTGTTAACCATTCACGTGACGCCACGTGTCTTGGTTTTAATGGCTATAGGAGGTGCTGTGCGGACAACTGCTTGACCTTGACTGAACGGGAGGCGTGTGAGCGCAGTCCGGTGCACAGGCTGACCGAGAGGCGTGCAAGCTGTCCTCCAATGCGTAGGCTCATCGAGAAGCGTGCGAGCTGTATGCTTCGCAGGCTCACTAGGAAGCGAGCCCTTTGACTTCCGGCTGCCCACCTTCCTTTCCATTAATGGCGCTCGAGCCGCTGCTCAATACGGATGGACTTACTGTTCGCCTCCCATTCCCCTCCCTCCCGCAGACCTCCACCAACGCCATGGCGTAGAAGGATCATCTGCCACTAGTCTTCAAGTTTGGTGAAGTCGACTCTGAGCCGGAGGTGACAGAAAATAAGGAGGAATGAGGCCTCATGGACATGGCCCAGAACGAGCTGGCTGCAGCGGTTTCTACCCCCGCTCTCGTCCCAGCTGCCATCCCCGCGCTCGCGCCAGCGACCATCCCCCGTAGCATTGATGGGCTGGTCACCGAGCACTATCACAGAGCTAGAAGCCGCGGGCGTCAGCGAGGTCTCCACGGACCCGCGCGAGCTCGTGTACATGCCAGTGCTAACGCCCGTGCCCGTGCCTGCCCCTCCACCCACCGTAGCGCCGGTCCCCGTGCGTTTGGCTGCACCTGCCGCGCCCGTGCCCGTGCGCCCCCCCCTCAGCGGCATGGGACGCCGCCGTCGACTGCTACCTCTCAGCGCCGCCAGCTACCGTCCTCCCGCGCCCCGCCCGTCGATCGCGCGATGACATGATGTTTGATTTACAAGTGAAGAACATTCTGTGCTGCATTGAAGACTTCAACAACGGCGTCCCGGAGGACAATAACGACAACGATGCCACGGCACGCCGCCTCTGCCGCCACCGGAAATGGTTTTTTCTTGGGTTTAAAACTGTATCTCGATCATATGAATATAAATTCGCGGTATGACTAAATGAAAGATATGCTTTGAGCGAACTTGCCTTTTTCTCTCTTAATGTGCAGACTTATCAAACGATTTTCTTTTTTAAAAAATGTCAATGGTTTTTAAATATAAAACACTCATCGCAAACATTTTTGTTAGAACACGCGTATGCAAACCGACAACTTCCCTAGGAAGCCAAGGGAAAATGTGCCGAGCAGGATTTGTGCAGCACTTGATCGCAAATGTTTTAGATAGAACACCCATATGCAAAGTGAGAGCAGGATTTGTGCATTTCTTCAACGCAAATGGTTCTTTTGGATGACCCGTGTGCAACCACTTACAAACAATTCGGTAAGATTTGCATCTGTCATATTGGGTATGTTGCCATTTGCCAAACTGGAAAGATTGACATTTGTTGATCTAGTAACATTGCCATTTGTCAACCTTGTAACACTGCGGTTTGTCAAAATATGAAGCTAAAAATCAATAGTAGTATCTAATTTTTTTGCAACTAAAATTCAGTAATTAAGCATAGATTTCATTCATAGATTAAGTAGTCGTTCTTAATTTATGCAAACAGTTCAACTCAACAGCAGAACCGACAAACTTTTCCCCAATTGTTGTCAACCACATACTGAAATAGCTAGTTCAACTATATAAAGCTAGTTTTTTAGTACGCTGTACAGTTTCACCACATCTATAGTTAGATGAACTAAACAAAATAGCCCTTAAATACTACTATGGAGGGGCTTTGTACTACTTCCAGCTGCCTCTCCTTTGCCGAGCGCGCTCAGTAAGAAGCAGAGGAGGAGGAGCCTACCAACAAGCTGGGCAAACCACAATACGGTGCCTACTGCTGCTACAGCTTCAATGACACTCACCTCGAACGCCCTCTGCTGCTCCAGACGACCCCTCTCAAAGCGGTGGTTCTCCTCGTAGATCTCTTGATTCCTCGCCTCTGAGGCGGCGTGTGTTGCGGCCACGACGACGGTAAGGCTCTTTGCGTGCTCGACGAGGCACTCCTCCTCCTCCCACAGGAACTCGGTGTAGAGCGCAAGGTTGTTGACGCACGTGCAGGCATGCACCTCCACCTCCTGCCTTCAGGCAGCGGTGGCGGAGTGGGTGAAGACCTCGGCGGTCGATAGTGGGCTGGCGGCCACAGCGGCTGATGATGGGGTGGTGGCCACGACCACCACCTCCCGCCTTCGGGCTGTGGTGGCGGAGCGGGTGATGGCCACGGTGGCCGACGGTGGGGTGGCGGCCTGATACGTCTCCAACGTATCTATAATTTTTAATTGTTCCATGCTATTATATTATCTGTTTTGGATGTTTAATGGGCTTTAATATGCACTTTTATATTATTTTTGGGACTAACCTATTAACCGAAGGCCCAGTGCAAATTGTTGTTTTCTTGCCTATTTTAGTGTTTCGCAGAAAAGGAATATCAAACGGAATCCAAAAGGAACGAAACCTTCGTGAGGATGTTTTTTTGGAATAAACGCAATCCAGGAGACTTGGAGTGGAGGTCAAGGAAGCAATGAGGTGGCCACGAGGTAGAGCGGCATGCCGAGGGGGGTAGGCGCGCCCCCCACCCTCATGGGCCCCTCGTAGCTCCACCGACCTACTTCTTTCACCTATATATACTCTTATACCCTGAAAACATCCAGGGGAGCCACGAAACCAGTTTTCCACCGCTGCAACCTTCCGTACCCGTGAGATCCCATCTGGGGACCTTTTTCGGCGATCTGCCCGAGGGGGATTCGATCACGGAGTGCTTCTACATTAACACCATAGCCTCTCCGATGATGTGTGAGTAGTTTACCACAGACCTTTGGGTCCATAGTTATTAGCTAGATGGCTTCTTCTCTCTCTTTGGTTCTCAATACAAAGTTCTCCTCGATGTTCTTGTAGATCTATTCGATGTAATACTTTTTGCGGTGTGTTTGCCGAGATCCGATGAATTGTGGGTTTATGATCAAGATTATCTATGAACAATATTTGATTCTTCTCTGAATTCTTATATGCATGATTTGATATCTTTGCAAGTCTCTTCGAATTATCAGTTTGGTTTGGCCTACTAGATTGATCTTTCTTGCAATGGGAGAAGTGCTTAGCTTTGGGTTCAATCTTGCGGTGCTCGATCCAGTGACAGAAAGGGAACCGGCATGTATTGTATTGTTTCCATCGAGGATAAAAAGATGGGGTTTATATCATATTGCTTGAGTTTATCCCTCTACATCATGTCATCTTGCCTAATGCGTTACTCTGTTCTTATGAACTTAATACTCTAGATGCATGCTTTATAGCGGTCGATGTGTGGAGTAATAGTAGTAGATGCAGAATCGTTTCGGTCTACTTGACACGGACGTGATGCCTATGTTCATGATCATGCCTAGATATTCTCATAACTATGCACTTTTCTCTCAATTGCTCAGCAGTAATTTGTTCACCCATAGTAATATTTGCTATCTTAAGAGAAGCCACTTGTGAAACCTATTGCCCCCAGGTCTATTTTACATCATATTAGTTTCCCGTCAACTTGCCAATTTCTGTCGCCGTTTATTTTGCAATCTTTACTTTCCAATCTATACAACAAAAATACCAAAAATATTTATCTTATTATCTTTATCAGATCTCACTTTTGCAAGTGGCCATGAAGGGATTGACAACCCCTTTATCGCATTGGTTGCAAGGTTCTTATTTGTTTGTGCAGGTACTAGGCGACTTGCGTTTAGTCTCCTACTGGATTGATACCTTGGTTCTCAAATACTGAGGGAAATACTTACACTACTTTGTTGCATCATCCTTTTCTCTTCAAGGGAAAACCAACGCATGCTCAAAAGGTAAAAACAAGGATTTCTGGCGCCGTTGCCGGGGAGATCTACGCTCAAGTCAAGACATACCAAGTACCCATCACAAACTCTTACCCTCACATTACATTATTTGCCATTTGCCTCTCGTTTTCCTCTCCCCCACTTCACCTTTGCTGTTTTATTTGCCCTTTTTCCGTTCATCTCTTTTAGCTTGCCTCTTGTTTGCTTGTGTGTTGGATTGATTGTTTGTCACGGTGGCTCAAGATAATACTAAATTATGTGACTTTTCCGGTACCAACAATAATGATTTTATTAGCACTCCGATTGCTCCTACTACCGATGCTGAATCTTGTGAAATCAATACCGCTTTGTTGAATCTTGTTACGAAAGATCAATTTTCTGGCCTTCCTAGTGAAGATGCCGCTACCCATCTAAACAGCTTTGTTGATTTGTGTGATATGCGAAGGAAGACATGTGTGGATAATGATATTGTTAAATTGAAGCTATTTCCCTTTTCACTTAGAGATCGTGCTAAAACTTGGTTCTGTTCTTTGCCTAAAAGTAGTATTGATTCATGGAATATGTGCAAAGATGCTTTTATCTCTAAGTACTTTCCTCCCGCTAT